>NC_056733.1:1067369414-1067381914 GCF_019279795.1 Protopterus annectens
GACCGAAGATGCATGTTTTCGAATGCGTCTTGGTCAAACTGACAAAACCGAAACTGCAAAATATCGAAGCGACATGTAAGCAAATTCTTTCCTTGAGAAAGAATTTGCTTGGCCTTTTCGGTATTTTGCCGTTTTCGGCACTGTAGTGCAGTCTTGGAGTTGGTATATTTAAGTGGGGGGGTGTAGGGGGCTGTCCCCCATGTTGTGGGGTGTGGGGGGTGAAGCCCTCCATTTAATCTTATGTTTTAATGTGCTCTCTTTTTTTTTTTTTTTTTTTTATGTTGTAACAGCGATTTCTTTCCAAGAGAAAAAAATCACTGTTCTGACAGGTTGGTTTTGTAAGCTTTCACTTATATGGGGTTGATTAATCACCGTTGGCTTACCTAAGCGTTTGATGATCTAATATAGACCCCCTCTGAACTCCACTTACCTGTAATGACATTCCATACTTTCTACATATGCACCTATATCCAATGTCTGCCATCTGGGACGTCGACATTATATCACACTGCTGTGTTTGTTGAACAAACATATAGACAGTCAAATGCAGGGGAACCATATTTATATATATATATATATATAGATATATATATATGTGTGTGTGTGTATGTGTGTGTGTGTGTGTGTGTGCATGTGTGTAAATCTCTTATATAATTGAACGTTCAGAATATTAAACATTTTTAATGTACATACAAGCGATCGAATAGTCAGGTAAGCGTAATGTGCCGGCATTACTTTGCTCAAGTGTCAGGGATTGGGATTGTACTCTATCCCAGCTATTGCGCAGACTTGGAGTTTGTTTATATACAAGTATCAGGGGTGTGGGGATGTAGTGGGCTAAAAATTTATATATATCTTTTTGTTTTGGTGTTCAGTCTTTTCAGAGTGATCTTTTCTGGATCATGTATGTTATTTTTCAATTACATGTATGACATTTTAATATCCATATCTATCTATATATATATATATATATATATATATGTGTGTGTGTGTGTGTGTGTGTGTGTATGTATGTATATATATATATGTATGTATATATGTCGTGATATATGTGTATGTGTCACTCGCAGCAGAGACGCCACTACAAGCTTCAACCCTGACTGCTCCTCATTAATATCTGTTATCTTCAGACAGTCATCACCACCTCTTTCATAAGTGAAACTCTCCCGTTCAGGCAGTGTAAGCTGCGACTGCTATTGTACCCAAGTCTGGACAACTAAGAATTAAATTTCAACCCTGCCTGCTCCTCATTAATATCTGTTATCTTCAGACAGTCATCACCACCTCTTTCATAAGTGAGACTCTCCCATTCAGGCAGTGTAAGCTGCGACTGCTATTGTACCCAAGTCGGAACAACTAAGAATTAAATTGTAGGTGCTAGGAATTACTGTTGTAATCATTTCTAGTCTACTCAATTTTTAGTAGTCAGTACCGGCAGGCCAGTGGTGTTTCAACTGCAGCCCAACAGCAAGGAGTTATCCCTCTCCCCCTCTCTGCTTAATCCTTCTCTTGCAGTCTAATAGTATTAGCTTACTGTGCTAATTAAACTATTTGTGGCCCCAAGACTGTGTGCTTACTTCATGGACAGAACAAGCTGCCTACATACAACTTATTCTTTACTGTCTGGATATTGCCTCAAGCTAAGCCTATCTTAGTTTTGCATAGAATCTCTCTGTTACCCACTGTATTTCTCTGCACACACTCAAGCCACATCAGTAAGACTTACATGCCTTGGTGATTGTTTCTAGCAAGCACTGATGATCTTCAGGCTCCTCTTACTATAGCCTAGCAGAGGTATGATATCCCACCTGGAAATCGGGCGCCATTTTTAAATCTGAATAGGTTTTTCTTGCTGTCGCTAGCAGCAGAGATGCCACTACAAGCTGTAAGTTTGTATTCAATTCATACTTGAAATATCTGGTAGCAGACTGTGTTTTATGTCAGTTTCAAGCATTATTAGACTGCTATCATCACAGAAAGCTTCCATTTTAGCTAGACTGTTTCTCATTGTAATATATTGATTGAGTTCATTACAGGGCCATTTACACTCCGTAACTGTAATCTGCAGCAGCATGCTCTTTAGTGTATTTTTTATCCCCTGAATTGTGTAGCTGCAACTTACTCTGTTCATATACTCGCTGCACTGTAACTGAGTTGGTCAGCACCTATATGCCAGTACTGTAAACTGCTGTAAAGCTTGCTTTGTTTGCTGTAAACGTACTACTGTTTGTACAAATAGTTCTGTAAATATCATTTTATCCCTGCTCCTACAGTTATGCATTGCTGTATTTGGGTTTCTAGCACAGTTTATGTTCTGCTTAGCTAATACGCTTAGTTGTATTTTTGGCTTTTCGCACATTTTATGTTTTGCTTAGTTAATCTGCTTAGCTGTATTTGGGTTTTCGTACAGTCTATGTTTTGCTTAGTTATACGCTTAGGGTTATACTGACTTAGTGACTAGACTTTCCTATGCAATATCTACTGTCCTACGTAGACTTCTACTGTAGGTCACTGCAGCATCTATGACATATTAACTTTGTCATTTTTTTTCTCTTTTTTACTTTAGTCAACCCTGCCTGCTCCTCATTATCATCTGTTATCTTCAGACAGTCATCACCACCTCTTTCATAAGTGAAACTCTCCCGTTCGGGCAGTGTAAGCTATGACTGCTATTGTACCCAAGTCGGAACAACTAAGAATTAAACTGTACGTGCTAGGAATTACTACTGTAATCATTTCTAGTCTACGCAATTTTTTACTAGACAGTACCGGCAGCCCAGTGGCTTTTCAACTGCGACCTAACAGTAAGGAGTTATCCCCCCTCCCCCTCTCTGCTTAATCCTTCTCTTGCAGTCTAATAGTATTAGCTTACTCTGCTAATTACACTAACTGTGGCCCCAAGACTGTGTGCTTACTTCACAGACAGAACAAGCTGCCTACATACAACTTATTTTTTACTGTCTAGATATTGCCCCAAGCTAAACCTATCTTAGTTTTGCGTAGAATCTCAATGTTATCCACTGTCTTTCTCTGCACACACTCAAGCCATATCAGTAAGCCTTACATACCTTGGTGATTGTTTCTAGCAAGCACTGATAATCTCAGGTCCAACCCGCTTTGTTCGCCCTCTCGTCACTCGGGCTCACTCCACTCCCCTACCCCCATTCCCACCCACCCTCAAACTCATTTCCTTTATACCTAGAACAAACCACACCCCTGTGCCACTCTCCAATCATCACCTCCCATCTGAACTAGACACACTCCACCCACTGCTATATTCTCACAAGCACCACCTTTCTAGCACCACCTAGACACAATCCCCTACAGTACTAAAACTACTATGCATCCCTCTACATCAATTCCTCTGATTCCTCATAACTCATCTCCCAATACGAAATTCTACCACTGCCTACACTACTGCACTCTATTATCATTCACTCTCCTCCTAGCTTACTATACCACTGACCTCCATGGCTATAAAATCAAACACTATCCTGCCCCCACACGTACATGCACCTCTCCCCATCTTCCATGAACACCTTATCAACATACCATCACCTATGTCAACCATAGATAGTACACTATTCTCATCCCCCTTAGACATCTTCGACACTCCAACCTTCAGTTGCCTGCTATAGGTATAACCAACTAGTATCCAAATTAAAAAACTAATATTGTACCCATTAACTCAGATCTCCAGTCTGATATTCATCCCAACCCTGGCCCCACTTGCAACTCCCATCCAACTGATCAAATACCTTCAATCTCCTCTCCCTCTACATTTATCAAGAACCTCACTAAAACTAATACACTTACCTCAATACCTATCAACTGTAACTCTGACCTACTAATAATAAATTTCAATCTCAGAAGCATTGTAAACAAAATCCATACATTCCATGCAACTCTGACCTCCTACTCTCCAGACATTGCAGTCATAACTGAAACCTGGTTAAAACCACACATCAATGTCTCAGAAATAACTTCAAATGGTTACAATAGTATAAGACTCGACAGGCTTAACAAACATGGTGGAGGTGTGGCAATTATGTATAAAGACTCTCTCAAATTTGAAAAACTAAACTGCTCTCCCCCAGACATACCCCCAGCAGAAATCCTCATAACTCGCTTACAAGTTAATCCTCACAAGGCCATTAATATCATTGCCATCTACCTGCCACCAGGTAACAACCTTCATAGCATAGAATCCCTCCTGTCATGGTCATCCTATTCTCTAACCCAAAAACAACAAACTAGAGTTCTGTTACAACAAAATAGTTAAGCTGGCCACCAATCAACCCCGTCAAACCCATCACTGCACAGCTCTCCAACAACTCAACTGGCTTGAACTCCCCAACCTATTAGCACTAAATCAACTTTCTATTGCCCATAAAATCATATACAACCCCACAGACTGCCCAGCTCTTTCAAACCTCGTCCAACCTATCTCTAACTGCAGGCTCCTTAGGTCATCCAATAAACTAATGCTAAAAATTACCCAGCCTCACAACTATCATGGCAATTCCCTCTACTCCTATAAAATAGCTAAGGACTGGAATCATCTACCTCAGCACATCCAAACAAATCTCAACCTGTTCACATTTAAAACTACCCTGAAATATTATCTAAATACCAACTGGCTTTGCCCCTGCATTTCCCCTGGCTAGTCTCTCTGCCTATTGCTCATCCCTGGCACGGCACTTCCTATTACTTCCCATATATTTCATATCTTGCATACTATCTCTCTATTGTTCTTGTGGAACATGATATACTATTGTTAGCTTCAACATTTCTGATTTGGATTGTCAAGCTTGTATACATTATATAACTAATTTGTACCTCACCTATTCTGCACACCATGTAAAAACTCTGCTATACCATGTATTCCTTGTGTGAAGTTAGAACATGCATTTTTGTCACATTTGTTGCTAAATACTTCTATGTCTACTAATGTGTTCTGTTATGGAGCATTTCTCCCCGGGTCTCTGCTGAAAATGGGTTTCCAACCTGAGTCAGACACTACCCGGTTAACAAAGGTAAATAAATAAAAAAAAAAAAATATATATATATATATATATATATATATATATATATATATATATATATATATATATATACACAGAGAGAGAGAGACACACACACACATACACACCTATATCTATATCTATATGTGTCTGTATATATATATATATATATATATATATATATATATATATATATATATATATATATATATATATTTTAATACACACACAAACACACACACACACACACACACACACACACACACACACACACACACACTTACACTAGTATATAACACTTAGTCGTATACTCATATAACCAACCTGAACACACTTGACAAAGCTGGTTGATCTAAAAAAATGAAAACAAACAAAAAAACCTCAAAACAGTATTTTTGAAGGCACCCCCATGCCTCCATGTTGAGGGCTGCACCCCCACACCCCTGTTCATTATATATGCTAACTGAGATCTCTCTACATATGTGTGTGTAAGGCACACTGCAACTGATCACTTCTTGTTCAACTGCATTTTGAAACTTCAGAATTGTTAAATCAAATGCGGATACTGTCAACTTTTTAATATGCTGAATCCCGCATTGCTTCAGATGTTTTTCTCTAAACAAATATCCACTGATATCCAAAGAGCTGTGGCTTTTCCATGATACTCCCCCAGCTCAATCACCAAACTGAGTCAGCATCTGGAACTGCAACCACCCTTCTTGATCGCTTTTGGGTTTTTCCACAAATGTACTGTTCAGTGTCTTCTTTAATAAAAATGGGAAATAAAAACTTGAAATGGCAGGATAAGTGCTTTTGAGTTAATCCCTTATTCAGATCTAACAGTAGAAGGTAAAGTGAAACATTTATGGTTGAAGCTAACAAATCAAAGTTGCTCCTTTCAGACTCTGCCTTTTTGTTATCCAGTCAGCGTCTGCCACATGCATCTACACCACTTCACTGTGGATAGGTTCACACTCAGATCAGATATACTATAAGATTATGATTTTATTATCCAGCTACTTGCATAATATTATAACAAACTTAACAAATCAAATGGCTTGTTTCAGACACTGCCTGTTGGTTGACCAATCAGTGTCTTCTGGGTGAAACTACACCCCTTCAATGTGGATCGGTCCACACTAAAGTCAAATACCCAATATAATTGTAGTTCTGTTATCAGACTTATTACATAGTGTGATAGCAGGATTTACTTTCATTATACTTAGGGTCATAAGTAGAAAAAGTAAAAATTATAAGGATGTAATTAATGAAAAATAGTAAGAATAATAGTCTTGATTCTTTTACAGCGATAATGACAATCCATATAGACTTCACCAGAACTGTGATGTCTAGTGTGCCCCAGCATGTCCCCTAAGAGAGAGAGAGAGAGAGAGGTGAGCTGGCAAATACCTTCTCACTCCTCTCCCTCCCTGGTCAGCTGCTTCAGCATGCAGGCCTCTAATTAAATGTGGGTTGACTGGATCAAAATCAGGGCTTCAACCCACTATGCTACAGTGCTGACCCATCACAATGTTGTTAATGCATTACATAGTTTCTCAAAAGCATATGGTCTACGAATGGCCTAAGGCAGAACTAACAATTTGCATTCTGACTGCTGACAGAATAGAATACCTGTGTATTCTGATTAGCTGAAAAGAGTGCATATGACCAATGTAATTCCATACTGATGCAAGACAACTTTTTCTTTTTCTAATATGAATTTTTAGTTAATTTAGTCAGTAGAATAATAGATGAAAAAAACAAAAACAATTTTGTTTCACTATACCTTTCAGGTACTATCGAATGTCCACGTGTTTGAGTTCCTAACAAAATAAATAAAAGGTCATCAGGCTGTGTAGACAGAAGAATCATTTTGAGAAAAGTATGATTATTAATTGACTTGAAAGGCTGCTGAGTAAAAAAAAATGTAAAGTGAAATGAAATGCATCCAGATATGACATGGTAACAAATAGAAAAAAAAAAAAAAGAGAAAGTTACAGTAAGCAATCTTTTAATAAACAAAACAGTTTATCCAAAACAAGTGAATGAACCTGCACACATTAAGAAAAAAAATGTTTAAAGCAAAATTACTATGGCTGGTTGTTTGGTATTCCAAAGGAATGATGCGTATATATGGAAAGACTGGAAGTATTAATCCATGTAAGCAGAGGGACATTCTTTTTTTTTCAATTTTTGTCTTAATGATTTTTCCAAAGCCATAGTAAAGCTTGCAAATATTGACACTGTTGTGTGTGTGTATTACAAGTGATACAGAGATGTGGAGCACAAATAAATTGCCGGGTTTTTAAATGGCTTATTTGCTGTGTACGAGAGGCAACATAGACATAGTCCGCTTTGTGGTTTTCAGAGTCATGTGACTTATAGGTAGAAGTGAATGGTTGTCTGGAACATTTCAGTGGCACTGCAGAGGTACTAAACAGTACCCCAGTGTTTAGTACATGTTGGTAACCCACAGTGCATACCTCTTGCAATCCAGTTGTTGGGCCACTGCAAGCCAGGGAGCACAGCACATCTGCCTCTATGGTCTGCCTAAGAAGAGTGCTTTGAATGTCTCAGTGATCATAAACCATTGAAAAGTGCTGAACAAGGCAAGTTCTGTGTCCTGAATGACTTATAGGTTTGTGTGTATGCCAAGGAAAGGAGCAGTGAATACCAGCTTCTGTGACCCGGATGCTGTGCAGAACTAACATGGAAAGCTGTAACTGAGGATGGGCAAAGAGCATTGTGTATGCCTATGGCCATTTTTCACCTCATGAATATCTGTACACTAAGCATATGATGGCATGCGCAACAAGCCAGCCTGTGGTCTTGGCCACCCCCACTAGGCAATATGCACAAAAGGTAGATTAGAAATGTAGTGGGATGACTCAAAGCTGTGTGTTTGTCATTGTTCATATGCTATACTTCTTGTAGCATGTGAGTAAACACTGTAAAGGCAGGAATGCTCAGGGCAGAAGGCAACACAACTCAGGCAGCCTGTGCTTTGCCTACTTCAGTGTTGTGTGGTGAAGACCACCAGAGCAGCTGCGGTAAGTGTGAAGACACACTCTCAGTGATAAGGAGGAACTCCCTGGTCAGCCTCAGTAAGAAGCTGATATCCCTCATAAAATCCTCCAAAGCTAGTTACGAAAACAAAATTGCCACTGACTCTAAAGACAACCACAAAGCATTCGATAGCTATGTCAAGAATCTCAATGGCAACACTCAGATCTGCTCTGAGTTACAGCACAATGGCACTAAATATACAGAACCAACTGATATTGCCAACATCCTGGCAGATAGGTTCAGTGCTAACTTTACTCCCCTCTCACCCCCTACAGGGCCCATCTCTATACCGGAGGAATGCAAAGTTCCTGTAATCATGGCCACACAGGTAAAAAACACACTCTCCAAAGCCAAGAACACAGCATCCATGGGACCTGACAATATCCCAGGCTGTGTTCTACACAAACTACAGAATGAACTGGCACCCCACCTAAGTACCATGTTCAATCATAGCCTCACCTCAGGCTTTGTGCCCACTGAATGGCGCACCACGGCGGTTATCCTACTCCACAAAGGGGGAGCCACGATGGACCCCAGGAACTACTGCCCCAGTAGCCTGACGAGCCTGGTCTGCAAGGCCATGGACATATCATCATGGAACTCATAAACAAAAACTTTGGACCCTGCCCAGTTCGGGTTTGTAAAAGGCAGATCATGTCTCCTAAACCTGATAGACTTCTTTGAAGCAGTCACCAAAGCCATAGATGAGGGTAAGATGGTTCACACAGCCTATCTAGATCTCGCCAAGGCTCTCAACACCATCCCCCACTCTGGAATTATAGATAAACTCACTAAACTGGGTATAAATCCCTATGTCACAAGATGGGTTGCCAACTGGCTCATGGACAGAACCCACACTGTGAAAGTAGCAGACTCCAAATCCGACTTCAGACCAGTGACAAGTGGAGTACCACAGGGTTCAGTCCTAGGTCCTCTCCTGTTTGGTATCTACTTCTCTGAAGTACAGGCTAAGACAGAAGGTCTTTGGCTAATTAAGTTTGCCGATGACTGCAAACTAGGAGCCATAATCAAAACTCCTAACGATGTGGACATCCTACAAAAGGGCCTCACTGAGACAGATGCCTGGTGTCAGAGCCATGGCCTGAAGCTCAATGCCAAAAAGTGCATTGTCATCCCCTTTGGTAAAAACTCTGTACCCATGAGCTACCACATAGGTGGTAGTCTACTTAACCCCAAAAGTGTGATAAGAGACTTTGGGGCACAGGTGGACAGTAGTCTCTCCTTTGATAATCACATCGCCACAGTGGTCAGGAAATCCTTCTACATGGCACACCTCATCACAAAAGGTTTCTCATCTAGAAAAAAAGTGGTCATTGTTCCCCTCTACTCATCACTCATTAGACCCATTATAGAGTACAACGCCCCTTTTGGTATTACCTCACAAGACTTCTACAACAACTGGAAAGGCCACAGAAATACCTCACAAAGAGGATTACTGGCCTCAAACAGATGCCCTACGCAGACCGTCACAAAAAACTCCAGCTTTACTCCATCATATATCGCCTACTCAGAGGCGATCTCTGCCTAACATACAAAGCTATGTCAAATCCAGAGCTTTTGGACATGCTCCACTTACAGAAATCCCAATCCCTCTGAGCTACACACTGTAGGGACCTAAACCTTGTCACTACAATAAACAGAACATGTTGGAGGGATAAATTCCTGTCCCAGAGACTTCCCATACTCTGGAACAGACTATCTATGTCAAACAGAGCTCTTCATTAGCACTCTTCAAGAAGAATCTTGATGATTGGATGGAAAATAGGAAATTCACCCCAGGATTCACTTCTGTGGCTCTGCTCAACAGGGGCACAGGAAAATAATTTTCTTGGGTGGGGAAAGCCAGGGTTCCTTTTTGGCTAGGCTTATATAGGCCCCTAGGGCCAATAGCCTAGTACCTACCTATGAACCTATAAGTAATGAAAAAAGTCTTTCACTACACAGGTGTGACTTTGTGAGGCTGACCATGACAGAGGAAAGTGGTCCCCAGTTTTTGGAGACAGAGGAAGGTGGGTCCCAGTTTTTAGAGACACTGAAATGCTGTTGTGCAATCTGTGTATGCTTATACCTGGCAAGCTTTGGATGTCAGCACATTCTGGAATCTCTTGATAGCGAGAACTGCAACATCCCACACAGGTTCTGTCTCAAGCCAAAGCATTCTGTGCATCTACAGGTGATTTCTTTATATAACACAGTGCTATATTGGCTGTAGGTTATCCTCTGCTGCCATTTTGATCATGCTATAGCTATTGGGAGGCTGGTGTGTGTTTTCTATAAGTGCAGTCAATAATTGTTATAACCTCAGCACCCGCGCTAATCATATATCTTTGGCTTACCTTGCTAATTCACTGTTTAGGAGAATGACACTACACAAAGGCATGGCTTCAATTCCCATGATACTTGTCTTTGTAGGGTGTGGGTTTGGCATACTGGTGAAAGTCTTCACTTCAGAGACACAAGAAATGGGGTTTTATGCTGACACCATGTTATTGACTCGGCTTAAAATGGCCCATCAAGGCAGTTAGCTCAGCATTCTCCTATGAACAAATATAACAATTTTATTTGCTCCTTTCCTCAAGTTGCTGTGACTTCAGAGTTACTATATTTGGAAGTAAGGTGTGTAGATATACAGTGGAACACAACTCTCCCTGCAAAATCACTTGCTTATAAATCCCCATATTTATTCTCACAGGGATTTGCATTTTTGAGATTTCAGCTTCTGATAGGGAGACCCAAAGGCATTCATTATCTTACAACTGCATGGTGACATTTTGCTACAAGTGGTTTTCTGTCATACATTAACAAATTGTACTGTATTGCTGCAAGATTTCATATTTGTCATTTTTGATATTGTCTTACCTTGTTTTATTGCATTTGGATGTATGTGAAATCAAATTATAAGAAATTAATTCTGCGTTCTGAATCTGCCTTTATGCTCTTGCAACCAAACAGTTGTGCATATACTTTATGTAAATTGTATAGACTTTTAAGCTGAAATTTCTACTGCTAAGCATATTCTACAGTCACAAAAGGAAGCTGGAAACAAGCCAGCATCTATAAAAATATGCCTTATGACATATTTTGTGTAACAAAATTCTAAATAACTGCTCTTAAATGCATTCAGGATTCCTTCAGTTGTATGTTCATTCACTTGATTTGCTTCAGTTGCTCTATTTATTGAATCCAAATATACCAATAAATATGATAAAACTATTTTCTAATGAATAAATAATCTGTGCAAAATTATGTTCCTTACTTGCATCGTCGAGCTGACCTCTTCGATATTGCTTTATTCACATCTCAAACTGGTAAGCTCCTGCTTACCAATACATTTAAAATTAGAAGAGGAAGTTTATACCTGCAGCCATTTTCCCCCCATACCTTGTGTGAAGGGCAGGGCAGCATTATGAGAGAAAACAGAGGTGCGAAACTGCATATCAATTTACAAGGCCAAATTTCAATATAATGTACTTTCAATGTATTGTCAAGCCATCAGCATAGATAACAAGCCTATATGTACTATATAATACTATTTTGAATCAGTACTTCTAAACAACACCCATGTACAATAACATCCTAGCAATAACCACATTGCCAATATATCTATCCACTGCTCTGTTACTATTCCATGATTAACGGTAACCATCAAGAATGTGTATAACAAAGTTTACAACTTTCAAACATTTGGTCGTGTCATGAAACACCAGTCAGATTTATTATTAATAAATCAATGACCAAATGCATTTTACTGTGCTGTTCATCAGATGGCTACTGTATCATAAAATACTCATTGTATCATGCCTAAAAGTACATATTCTCACACGTATTCTTTGTTACCGATTGCAATCATTGTCAGCACTCTAATGTATCTCTACCGATACATATCTATATGGATGCTTCTAGTTTGTTTGAATGGCTTTTTCTTCAAGTTTGGCCTCTGATATATGTTTTAGGCAAACTTCTTTTTTGTCCTAATGTGGTGTGCAACATCACACAGAAGAACATACTAGGAAATATGTCCTTTCCCCACAATTTTATGATTGCAGAGTTATGATTTGTATACACACACACACACACACACACACACACAAATATATATACACACATTTTATATATATATATATATATATATATATATATATATATATATATAGTCACAGTGGTTTGGGGGATGCTGTCCTCCATGTGATGAATGCATTGTGACTTGCCTCTTGCAAAAAATTAACACATTTTCTTTGCTGCTTTCAGGGCACTCAATGTAGTTGTGACCATGTTTGCAGTTCATTAAACTGTTTCATTAATATATTTATCTATCTACTCTATTGCACGTGCAATCAATTTGAGCGTAGTATGCTTTCATTGACAGTCAGAAGTGCGCTGTTTTAAGGT
>NC_056733.1:1067384414-1067426914 GCF_019279795.1 Protopterus annectens
GTAGTTACACCTCACTGGGCAACCTGTCCAAAGTTTCCACTCATCATCATCAGTCCCTCTTTTTCCATTGTCTGCATTGGACAGGGGTGTCGTGTCAGTTGTTGCCACCTCTCTCTCTCAATTCAGTGCCACTCTTCTACCTTATTTGGCAATCATACCTGACTGCTGCTGGTCTTCTCTCAGGTCATCTCCTTGCTGGATGTCCACATTTTCTCTTGCTTTTTTCCTCTCTTCTCAAATCTTCTTCATCAAATTATCTTCTTCTTTCCTGCATATGTGCCCAAACTGTTGCAATCTTTTCTCATCGATGTTATCTGCAATCAGAGCTACTTTGGCTTCTACTCTGATGTCCTCATTTCTTTGTCTGTCCCACAGTGTGTATCCTGACACCTATCAGAGGCCCTTCATTTCTTTTACCTCTAGCTTCCTCAGCTGCTCTGCCT
The DNA here is from genome assembly GCF_019279795.1 of Protopterus annectens. NCBI lineage: Eukaryota > Metazoa > Chordata > Ceratodontiformes > Protopteridae > Protopterus > Protopterus annectens. Next base: position 1,067,384,858 of record NC_056733.1, read on the forward strand.
TCACTGCCCAAGTTTCTGTACCATACAGTAGTACTGGTCACACCACTGTTTTGTACACCTTAATTTTCAGCTTCTTTGACATTCTAATGTCATATACTACCCCTGACACTCTGTGCCAGTTGGCTACAACCCCTTTGATTCCTTTGATTCTAGCTTTGATCTCCTCTCTCGTGCTTCCCTTATTCTCAACCCCCCCCCCCCCAGATGCTTGAAGCTATTAACCTGCTCCACTATTTTCCATTCTGGCTCAATTTTCAGTTTCTTCTGATTTACCCCATTTACTGCCATGATAACTCTCTTGTCTATTATCAGTGTCATCCCATGTGCCTTCAGTTTTGCATTCCATTCCCATAATATTTGCTGAAGTTTCTGTTCAGTGTCTTCTTGTATTGCCACATATTAGAGATCAGCAGTATGGTTTCATGCCAGGAAAGAGCACTACAGATGTAATGTTTGCTCTGAGTGTGTTGTTGCAGAAATGTAGAGAAGGTCAGAAGGAGTTGCATTGTGTCTTTGTGGACTTAGAGAAAGCATATGACAGGGTGCCTAGAGAGGAGTTGTGGTATTGTATGAGGAAGTCGGGAGTGGCACAGAAGTATGCAAGAGTGGTACAGGATATGTACAAGGGTAGTGTGACATTGGTGAGGACTGCGGTGGGAGTGACAGATATGTTTAAGATGGAGGTGTGATTACATCAAGGATCAGCTCTGAGCCCTTTTTTATTTGCAGTGGTGATGGACAGGTTGACAGATGAGATCAGACAGGAGGCCCCATGGACTATGATGTTTGCAGATGACATTGTGATATGTAGTGAGAGTAGGGACCAGGTTGAGGAGACCCTGGAAAGGTGGAGATATGCTTTAGAGAGGAGAGGAATGAAGGTCAGCAGGGCTAAAACAGAATATATGTGTGTAAATGAGAGGGAGGGTAGTGGAATGGTGAGGATGCAGGGAGTAGAGTTGGTAAAGGTGGATGAGTTAAGTACTTGGGATCAACAGTTCAGAGTAATGGTAAGTGTGGAAGAGAGGTGAAGAAGAGAGTACAGGCAGGGTGGAATGGGTGGAGAAGAGTGTCAGGAGTGATTTGTGACAGATGGGTACCAGTAAGAGTGAAAGGGAAGGTCTACAAGAGGGTAGTGAGACCAGCTATGTTATATGGGTTGGAGACAGTGGCATTGACAAAAAGGCAGGAGTCAGAGCTGGATGTGGCAGAGTTAAAGATGTTAAGATTTGCACTGGGTGTGACGAGGATGGACAGGATTAGGAATAAGTATATTAGAGGGTCAGCCCAGGTTGGAAGGTTTGGAGAAAAAGCCAGAGAGGCAAGATTACATTGGTTTGGACATGTGCTGAGGAGGGATGCTGCGTTTATTGGGAAAAAGATGCCAAGGATAAAGCTACCAGGTAACAGGAAAAGAGGAAGGCCTAAGATAAGGTTTATGGATGTGGTGAGAGAGGACATGCAGGTGGTTGGAGTGACAGAGAAAGATGCAGAGGACAGGAAGAAATGGAAACAGATGATCCGCTGTGGCGACCCCTAACATGAACAGCCGAAAGAAGATGATGATAATGATGATGAGTCCTGCAAGTCAGCAATGTTGCTCCAACCCATTTGCTAATGAAATCCATCAACAGTATGAACAGCAGTGGACTCATACTGGAACCCTGTTGCATCCCCACTCCCTTTACCATTGGATGCCCCTCTGTGAGCCCAAACACTGTTCATACTTCTGTCATTTGTTCTTTGTACAAAGCCTTCAATAATTCTACCAGTGTTTCCAGGACTTTAAACCATTGCAGTCCTGCCCAAATCAGCTTTCTTTGGGCCTTGTTATACGTTTTCTCCAAGTTTAGGAATGCCCAGTTGGCCTCTTTCCTCGCCTCTAGCATCTCCTGCATCTGTCTCATTACAAAAATTGTGTCAGTTTTGCCATATGCCAATCTGAATCTGAACTGCTCCTCATATATCTTACTTTCTACTACTATGCATATATGTTTATCAATCACCCTGTACAGAACATTCATGCAATGTGACAGGAGTATGATGTCTCTGTATTGCCCACAGTTGTGGATGTCCTCTTTGTTGTTGCACACTGGCACTGGTGTGCTTATTCACCAGTCATTTGGGATACAACTTTCTCTTCATATTGCTGTGAGTAATCTCAGGAGCCATTTCATCTCTCTTTCACCCAACATATTTTTCGCTCGTCCTATGTTATGATTCAGGGTGAACAGCTGGGGTAGTTCGTTTATATGCTTCATTATACTGAAACATATCAGGATGGATAGTAGTAACATAAAATATAAATGCACTGATTAATTGACAGACCATTGCATCCATGCATGCTTATATCTCAACAGCTTTCTACAAAATGGCAGTCAGGCTTGCACGTACTCAGTATTTATACACATGTGCAAGCCCATGGAAAGCTTCTTAAAGGTATACATACATACTGATCTACACCCTCCTGTCTTTAGTGAATTGCCCACAATAAAATGACATCTGAAAAAGACATGCAATTATATAGACACTGAGAAATAAACACAACGTTCATGTCTAAGCTGCCGTGTATCTGGAACATGATCTGGAATCGTGACCTGATCTAGTGATATAGCAATTAGGACTGGGTTTAGCAACATAGACAGTCACTGGTGAGCAATCTGCTTCAGGGAGTTTCAGGAATCTTCTCAGGAACAGGGATATTTGCTGGAGTGACCTATGGAATTTTAACACTGGATAACTCACTCTGAGATTTAAAGTATTTTTCACAGGCAAGATGCTGCAATACAGGCTCGGACACTGGGACCAAATGTTTCTGATTCTGCCTAAATTCTACTTCTTGTGATTCCACAATGTATGATCTCGGCTCTGGACATACACTTTCATGACTCCAGTCCAATTAAAACCTTTGGATTTCTGCATCCTCACTATCTCCCCTACTCATAATGGATTGAGCAGTTTGCTGGTCTTATCATAATAGGACTTTTGGGATAAGCGCTTCTTTAACAGAAGGGCTTTCACTGATCTGTTGTTCTTGACACATGGAACCAAAAGATTATGGCTAATTGGTAATGTGGTTCTGGTTTGTCTCGACAGAAGTCTCTGTGCAGATGAACCAAGATGTTTATCATGAGGAATATTTCTGAGATTCAAGAAAACATCACCATTGTCTCATTTTGACTTCTCCAGTAACTGTTTTGCACTTTGAACTGCTTGTTCTGCCAAATCATTTGACTGTGAGTACTCAGGGCTACTTGTAACATCTTTAAAGTCCCATTCTTCAACAAATCTCTTGAACTGCTGGCTTGTAAACTATGTACTATTGTCAGAAATAACTGTGCAGACTTCCATGAACTGCAAAATGACACTTCATCTTAGTAATGACAATACTGGATGCTATATTAGGAAGTAGGTTAATCTCAAACCAAATGGAATAAGAGTCTACTACAATAAGTAATGTTGACCACTCCATTCGAAAATGTCTGTAGCTACTGTTGACCAAGGTAGTTCAGAAATCTGGTTTAGATGAAGTGGTTCTTTTTTTGATGTGGCTTAGTACTATTAAATACAGAACAAGATGAAAGTACTCGTTGACATAGAAGGCCAAAATACTAGTTCTCTTGCCCTTCTTTTGGTAGAATCAGTTCCTGGGTGGACATGATGCAAGATTGTAATGCACTCTTGTTGTAAGGATTTTGGAAGAATCTCTTTTGGACTTTTTGTGTTGATACCATTGTCAAACAAAATCTCATCTCTGTAAGGAAAACATGGTTGCAGGTCATAAGATAAACAAGATTGCTCTTATGGCCATCTTCAACTCATAATGTAGTTGAGCTTCTGAAGAAATGGATCTGTGGCTGTATGACTTCTAAGCTCATCAAGACATGAGGAAGAAAAAAAATTCTCAGTCCCGTGACTTCAAAATAGAGTTTCTCATTCTCATGCTGTTCAGTGTTTTTTTCTGGGTGATCTGGATAAAGTATCAGCAAGATAAAGAAGTTTACTTTTTGTGTAGAAAAGATTGAAATTATACTTTTGCAATTTCAAAATTATGCATTGCAATCTGCAGGAGCTGTATGTATAGGCTTTCTCAAAATAATGACTAGAAGTTGGTGATCTGTTTCGATTTGAATAGATCGGTCATAAATATAATCATGGAACTTTGAACATGCAGACACAATTGCCAAGAATTCTCTCTCTATCTGCGCATACTACATTTCAGTTTAGGTCAGAGTTCTGGATGCATAAGCTACTGGTCTAACCTCTTGAAGAATGACTGCACCAAGACCAAACTTTGAAGCATAACAAGAAAGAGTAACTGGTTTGTGAACATCATAGTATCTGCGAGTTGGTGGAATGGCAATTCTCTGTTTCAGGACATTAAGTGCTCTTTGGTGATGGTCTAACCAAGACCAGGATACATCTTTGCAGGTCAGCTCTCGGAGTGGTGCTGAAAGTTGGCTCAAGTCTGGAATGAACTTGCCTAGGTAGTTAACCATGCCAAGAAAATGTTGTAGGGCTTGAACTTTGTCTGGAGCTGGCATCTCAAGAATTGCCATTTGCTTGGAAGGATCTGGTTATAAGACTGAACTGGTAAACAAATGACTAACATAAGTAACTTCTCATAGCCTGAACTTGCACTTCTGAGGATTCAGCTTAAGATTCACTTTATGTGCTCTTTCCAGAACTTTATTGAGGTTCCTGTCATGTTTGGCTTCACCATTACCTCCTGCTAGAATATCACATAGATACCCAGAAAAAATTTGTTCCATGGCACGCTGGAAGACTTCACTAGCAGAATTTATCTTAAATGACATTCTCAAAAATCTGTACCTGCCAAAAGGAGTACCGAAGGTGGTTAGCAATGAAGATTTCCGATCAAGCAAAATTTGCCAAAATGAACTCCTGGCATCCAAAACAGAAAAAGCAGTGGCGTTTGGCATAAGGGCAGTGACTTCTTTAACTGTACACATTAGATGATGAGGTCTTTTTAGCACTTTGTTCAAATCTCTTGATATCTTCAGATATCATCTGAGATTTTCTTATGAGGTATAACCATGGAAAATACCCATTCAGTTGGTGTAGATGAACCAACTGGACAAATCACACCTTGCTGCACCATTTTGTCTAGCTCGGCTTTGACTCTGTTCTGCATAGCTACTGGAACTTTTCTGGCTGGTCTGACAACTGGCCTGACTTCAGGGTCTAACTTCATGTTGTACACAACTGGTAGGTTGCGGTTGTCTTCAAAAAGATCAGCATATGTAGAGAAAACAGACTGGGCAAAATTAGAATGGTGGCCTTTCAATCTTACATGGTGGATTTCCTCATTAAGTGAAATCAGTCCCATTCTCAAACTATCTTGGAAGCCCATCAATGACTGCACGTGCCTTTTGATTACATAAAATTGCAAGTCATAGCTGTTCCCAGCAGAGTAACATAAAGCACTACTGAGCCTTCGGTTTGAATTTCTTCACCACCATAAGCAACAAGCTTTGCACACTTTGTCAAATCAAGCTTCTCACCAGCGCATACTCTAGCAAATGTTTCTGCTGACATAATATTGCACTTTGAACCTGTCTGTCCTTTATCAACTCATCCCTTAAATCATCTTGAATACCAGAGTGTCAGCTTTGAGCTCTATGGGTCTTTCATTGATCCGAACAGTACAAAAATACTTCATCCTTTGTCCATAAAGCTACTGCATTGACTGTTTCATTAAGCACTTGCACACCATCAACATAAAAAGTAGAGTCACAGCTTCCTAATTGATCAACTTGTCTCTTAGAATGTTCTCTTTTAATAAAAGAATGAGCCTCTTTTGCTTTACAAAATCTTTGAAAATGATTCTACTTTTTATATATGTGGCATTGCTGACCAAAAGCTGAGCACTTTTCTCTTTTAGACACATGATTACCACCATAATTATGAGGCTAGGTGAGGGTACATGCTTTGATTTTGCTGACTCACCCTTGTGCTTCATCGAGACTATGTACACTCTGGAATTTGCTAGAAAGCTATGGGGTTTACCAGTGACTGTTGCAGGGCTCACAGTTACTGCCATGTGTTTGGGCCTGTTTCTTTTAACCACTTGCTGCATACTATCAACATTAGCACTAGAAGATACTGGAAGCATGCATTTCTCATTTGAAAGCATATTTGTGTGCTTTTCTCTAAGCTCATATATCTGACAAATCTCAATGGTGTTATTCAAACTTATATCACTGTCACTAAGCAAAATCTTTCTCACAGCATCATCTTGAATACCAGACACAAGTCTATCCTTTATCAACTCATCCCTTAAATCACCAAATCTGCACATTTTAACTTTATTTCTCATGTCAGTTATATATACTGCAAATGTTTTACCAGGCTTTTGATCCCTTGTGTAAAATAAGTGCCTTTCCATTGTCATATTCGTTTGGGGGTTACACATTTCTCTAAATTTACATTTTAAGCACTCGGGGTCTTCCCTTGTTTTAGCCGGTACACCTATATGATAGTTTTCCCCTCTCCTGCAAACACAGCAGGTGCATACACAAATGAAAGTTCTCTTTCTATGGCTTCTGACCCAACTAAATTAAGCAGAATAAATGCCTTTGTATGGTAATCTTTATCAGAAAATCCAGCTTGTATGAAAATATCGTACTCTTGCTCTTCAATTTTCTGCATTATCATCAAATACAAGTGGAGTTGGTCTACAAAATTCTTCTGCCATGCCAACAAAATATGCTTAAACGTACTGGAAATATGGCCCTTGTAATTATATATGAAAATGCACATACAGCCAGAACTTGTAATATTATTCAAATGCACAATAAACTCTTCGAAATACTGTACTTTGCGAAATATGCTTTGAAATGGCTGTATTTTGTGAAATAACTGCACTGTAATACTGCAGAAACTTGTGAACACTTCATACACTTTGGATATCTTGAATAGCTTTAATTAATGTGAAAAAGTAGCTCATAGTGAAAAAATGTGGTTGTTTTCCTTATTTTATACATTTTATGTGATCGGACATTATTTATTACAAATATTTTCATCAATATGTCGCAGTTTCAGACATTTTGTTTAACTAGAAATTTGTTTTGAGTGCTCTGTGTGCTTTGTTTTATATTCTTCAAACAAGAAATCATTTAAGTAAGTTTTAGTACCTGGAATTCATTTCTGACCTGTTTTGTGAGTTATGCGTGCAGTGGGGATCATCCACTCCTGTATATTCCTCCGACATTAACTGAGTGCCTCTTGGTCTTGATTCTGGATCCCATTCTGATACCATGTCATTCGTCTTATGTTATGATTCAAGACAAACAGGTTTGGTAGTTTATTTATATGCTTTATTATACAGAAACACATCAGGATGGATAGCAGGAACATAAAATATAAACAGATTAACAGACCATTACATACATGCGTACTTACATCTCAACAGCTCTCTACAAAATGGCAGTCAGGCTCGCACGTGCTCAGTATTTATACACCTGTGCATGCTGATGGAAAGCTTCTTAAAGATATACATGCATACTGATCTACAATCTTCATCATATCTGCTGTGATTTCATCTGAGCCTGCTGCTTTCCCTGATTTCATTTTCCAGACTGATAGTCTTACTCCTTATAGAGATGGCTATGTTTCCTTTTTCACTGTGGATTGTATATGGGGCATTACAGCTTCTCTGACATTTTCTTCATTTAAAGCTGTTGGAATACTCCTTCCATCACCCTTGATGTCTTGTAGACTGATGAGCAGGTTGTTGCTGGCATCCTTAATGAATGGTATCTGATGACTGTCTTCTTTATCTTTCTATTTTTAACCTGCAGCCTGATAAGAGTTTATTTGTGCCATCTACCAAGTCACTTTCCAGAAGCTGGTATAGTGACTGATGCCTTCTTCTTTGATATTGCAATTCCTCTCTTAGTCTCTTTGTTAGCCAACCAGTATCCCTTCTAAGCCTGGTCCATCTTTACTATCACCCACGTTTTAGCCAGTATCCCTTCTAAACCCGGTCTATCTTTTCTATCACCCACTTTTTAGCAGTATCCATATTTGAAACTCTCACATCTTGGGTTCAAACTAACAAGTGCCATTGTGCAGCTGTTCGGCAGTAAAAAATGCATTTCAAAATGTTTCTTAAAGATAAACATACATATTCTGAATTTTGTACAAATACACAGTCCTCACGTGTTTGTATTTACATGTGTGAAAAGCAACATGCACATGTGACATAGTGACCGCATAATATCAAATCTGCCAACAGCTAAGACTTCGCTTGGTAACTACATCCCACTACCCCATATTTTTGTATGCGCAGACGGTTATTTGGTTACATTGCTGTTTTGGTTACATATTTGCACCTGTAAAAGCCTGGTTCTAACTACTACAATAGCACACTGGGAACAAATTAAAGTTCCATACCCCATTTTCAGAAGCATTTAAAAAGGTCAAATAAATGTAATCTCAATCAATAAAAATCTATCTGATGAAATCTACTGGACAAAAGTGCTCATAAGGAAACCCAATAAACTGGAGAGCATTAAGGAGCAATTGGATTGTTCATTTCTTTATTTCAATCTTTTAGATAAACTAAAACACTGAGTGAGAAGGTCCCACAGAAAAACTAATCTGTAAAAACTAAATGAAAACTCCAGCCAAGCTGGAACTTCCAATGAGCGACCTCTCAAACCTCTTGAATCAGAGGCACATGGGATATATGCAAATGACCCTTATGAACACCAGGTGTTTCAGCTAATTGGCAATTCTGAATGCCCATGACTTGTTTCGTCATTTTAATGGAAAATTTCAAGCCAATAAAGCCAAATCCCACTAGCTGTGGATATGCATATTTCGGCCTTATTATGACCTCAACAGGACAGCACAAGCAGAGTGTTTGACTAAGCATAAGAAGCAATAGGGCTGTTGGATATCCACATTGTGCTGTGCTGTTGAGGTTATTGGAAGTTCCAGCTTGGCTGGAGTTTTCATTTAGTTTTTACAGATTCGTTTTTCTGTGTGACCTTCTCACTCAGTGTTTTAGTTTGTTATTTGGGATATTTTGCAGTCGCCCTAATGATGATGGACATCAGCTGGGTATAACAGCCCTGTGTTTCTTATGCTTAGTGAAACACTCTGCTTATGCTGTGCTGATGAGGTCATAACAAGGCTGAAATATGCATATCCACAGCTAGTGGGGTTTGGCTTTATTGGCCTGAAATTGTCCATTAAAATGATGAAACAAGTCGTGGGCATTCAGAATTGCCAATTAACTGAAACACTTGGTGTTCATAAGGGTGATTTTCATATATCCCATGGGCCTCTGATTCAAGAGGTTTGAGAGGTCACTTATTGGAAGTTCCAGCTTGGCTGGAGTTTTCATTTAGTTTTTTACAGATTAATTTTTCTGTGTGACCTTCTCATTCATTTAGTTTGTTATTTGGGATATTTTGCAGTCACCCTAATGATAATGGATATCAGCTGGGTATAACAGCCCTGTGTTTTTTATGCTTAGTCAAATACTCTGTTTGTGCTGTGCTGATGAGGTCATAACAAGACTGAAATATGCATATCCACAGGTAGTGGGGTTTGGCTTTATTGGCCTGAAAGTGTCCATTCAAATGACTAAAGAAGTCATGGGCATTCAGAATCACCAAATAGCTGAAACACATGCTGTTCATAAGGGTCATTTTCATATATCCCACGGGCCTCTGATTCAAGAGGTTTGAGAGGTCACTCATTGGAAGTTCAATCTTTCAGATACATTCTTTTGGAAAAGCTTCAGTTTACCATAGTTCCACAGCACACTGATCACGAAATTGACATGATCTGCCAGTGTAATTGTATTTTCTTTCTTTAGTTTCATTGAGTAATTTCCGCCCACATCCCAAGGACATGCTGTAGGTGGATTGGACACACTAAATTGGCCTTAGGCGTGAGTGCGTGTGTGTGTGCCTTCTGTGGAAGGTTGGGCTGGCAACTCGACACTGTAAAACTCCACTGCCAATCATGAGCAGACAAGGTGATCCGCTGTGGCAACCCCTAACCGGGAAAAGCCGAAAGAAGAAGAAGTTTCATTGAGTCATTTATTAAAATCTTTAACTGAAGACTTACAAAATGCATTCTACTCTGCAAAGAATTACATTTACATTATTTTTGTTAAAACTATAGATAAACCTAGTTGTTTGCTAAAATTACAGATATAAATAACTCAAGTTTAATGATGGAGTATCTCACAAACCACTGTATACACTTGGCTGTTCTGACAGTCCTGAACCTCAGTACAACTGGCAATATCATACAACAGGCAATATAGAAATGAGTTATTGCCATCAGTACCTGAATTCTCAGCAGTGAAGTTATTCTGTCCTTACAAAGGACACTGCAACTGCCTTTGCTAAGTTCCATGCTCAAATTTCTGGTATGACAAGCTCTTGAGGATTACAGAGCCCTTTATATCATATATGTTGCATTCATTTACAAATACGTGGTTCAGGCCACTGCATCATGTGGACAAAACTCTTCAACACAGATTTTTTTTCAATATCCCTGGAGTAGATTACCAAGACAAAAAGAATCTTTTGGACATATATGATTATACAAGTAGCAACTAAATTAACATTTTTTAACTAGTAGCAAACAGGTTTGAACTACTCATTTTGGATGAATTTGACAATGCAGGTATTAAAATCATGGTGGGATATGTGATAGTATTTTTGATTTTGACTATGCATGATAGAAGTGTTAGGATCTAAACTGTGATATTCATCAACTAGAAAATATTGACTTATTGAAAACAGTGACTGTTAAAATGAGCTACCTAAAGCATTCTATCAGGCTGGAAGGGATCTTTACTACTGTGCACTGTCATATTATAGCCTCTACACCTCCGTTGCTGATATATTCCTACTCCAAGATCACTATTCCTCAAAGTAAGGGGAATTCTCTAAGATGGTGCACTCTAAAACTTATTCTACATTTAGTAACAGTCTTCATTTTCTGTTCAGTGTTATGTACTGTACCGTAGTTTTGTACACTGCTCCATTACTCTCTCCACTTAGATCACCAGTCAGCAGCGAGGGTTAGGTAAAGGAACAGTACCACAGAAAGAAAGGTATGCATTGGCTGACTATATATATTCCTCTGCTTTCTGAGGTAAGAGGTGTTCTCTAAAGAATTTAGAAAAAACAGTCCTTGCCATTAGTGTAAAATTAACAGGAGAAAAAGGATTAATGTAGACCGCAGCAGCAAGTGGTACAAATTATCCAGATTGCTTGGTGTGGAGGTTATGTCATTGAAAGTAGCCAGTGATGGACATGCTTAGGCATTTAAGGCACACCAGCTGTGGGTATGAGGAGGACTGATTTAAGGCCCACCAGCCGTGGGTGTGAGGAGGACTGATTTAAGGCATACCAGTTATAGGTGTGAGGAGGACTGATTTAAGGCACACCAGTCATAGGTGTGAGGAGGACTGATTTAAGGCACACCAGTCATAGGTGTGAGGAGGACTGATTTAAGGCACACCAGTCATAGGTGTGAGGAGGACTGATTTAAGGCACACCAGTCATAGGTGTGAGGAGGACTGATTTAAGACCCACCAGCTGTGGGTGTGAGGAGGACTGATTTAAGGCCCACCAGCTGTGGGTGTGAGGAGGACTGATTTAAGGCACACCAGTCATGGGGATGAGGAAGACTGATTTAAGGCACACCACCTGTGCATATGAGGAGAACTGATTTAAGGCCCACCAGCCACTGGTATGAGGAGGACTATTTAAGACCCACCAGCTGCGAGTATGAGGAGGACTGATTTAATGCACACCAGTCATAGGTGTGAGGAGGACTGATTTAATGCACACCAGTCATAGGTGTGAGGAGGACTGATTTAAGGCCCACCAGCTGTGGGTGTGAGGAGGACTGATTTAAGGCACACCAGCCGTGGGTGTGAGGAGGACTGATTTAAAGCACACCAGCCATGGGTGTGAGGAGGTCTGATTTAATGCACACCAGTCATAGGTGTGAGGAGGACTGATTTAAGGCCCACCAGCCATGGGTTTGAGGAGGACTGATTTAAAGCACACCAGCCGTGGGTGTGAGGAGGTCTGATTTAATGCACACCAGTCATAGGTGTGAGGAGGACTGATTTAAGGCACACCAGTCATAGGTGTGAGGAGGACTGATTTAAGGCACACCAGTCATAGGTGTGAGGAGGACTAATTTAAGGCACACCAGTCATAGGTGTGAGGAGGACTATTTAAAGCACACTAGCCATAGGTGTGTGGAGGACTGATTTAAGGCACACCAGTCATAGGTGTGAGGAGGACTGATTTAAGGCACACCAGTCATAGGTGTGAGGAGGACTGATTTAAGGCACACCAGTCATAGGTGTGAGGAGGACTGATTTAAGGCACACCAGTCATAGGTGTGAGGAGGACTGATTTAATGCACACCAGTCATAGATGTGAGGAGGACTGATTTAATGCACACCAGTCATAGGTGTGAGGAGGACTGATTTAAGGCCCACCAGCTGTGAGTGTGAGGAGGACTGATTTAAGGCACACCAGCCGTGGGTGTGAGGAGGACTGATTTAAAGCACACCAGCCATGGGTGTGAGGAGGTCTGATTTAATGCACATCAGTCATAGGTGTGAGGAGGACTGATTTAAGGCCCACCAGCCATGGGTGTGAGGAGGACTGATTTAAAGCACACCAGCCGTGGGTGTGAGGAGGTCTGATTTAATGCACACCAGTCATAGGTGTGAGGAGGACTGATTTAAGGCACACCAGTCATAGGTGTGAGGAGGACTGATTTAAGGCACACCAGTCATAGGTGTGAGGAGGACTGATTTAAGGCACACCAGTCATAGGTGTGAGGAGGACTGATTTAATGCACACCAGTCATAGATGTGAGGAGGACTGATTTAATGCACACCAGTCATAGGTGTGAGGAGGACTGATTTAAGGCCCACCAGCTGTGGGTGTGAGGAGGACTGATTTAAGGCACACCAGCCGTGGGTGTGAGCAGGACTGATTTAAAGCACACCAGCCGTGGGTGTGAGGAGGTCTGATTTAATGCACACCAGTCATAGGTGTGAGGAGGACTGATTTAAGGCCCACCAGCTGTGGGTGTGAGGAGGACTGATTTAAGGTACATCAGCCGTGGGTGTGAGGAGGACTGATTTAAGACACACAAGCTGTAAGTATGAGGTGGACTGGGGACAATGAAATGAAATTAATCAAACCTGCTGCCATTCAGGAGGACAGCAACACATTTTAAGTTCATACTGAAGAACTAAGTCCTGGGCTTAGAATCAGCTTCACCAGAGTCAATAGGTTTGTAGGTGCCAAATGGTAGCAATGTATCAGCAGCTGTACAGGAGCGTCTGTGTGTGTGCATGCGTGTGTGCGTGCATGTGTAATTAGACCTACACATCGATCAGGTTATCAGTAGCATTGTGCATGTGTGTAATCAGACCTACAGGTATGTGTGTGTTTGTAATAAGAATCTACAGGTGTGTGTGTATGTGTGTGTGTGTGTGTGTGTGTGTGTGTGTGTGTGAGTGTGTGTGTGTGTGTGTGTGTGTGTGTGTGTGTGTGTGTGTGTGTGTGTGTGTGTGTGTGTGTGTGTGTGTGTGTGTGTGTGTGTGCGTGTGCGTATGTGTTTGTAATCAGACCTACAGATGTGTGCATGTGGGCTTATGTGTTTGATATACTCTTGAAAGGTGGTTACACCGAGGCGCTGGAGAATAAAGAGTTTGCTTTTGGATTTGACTTTGGTTCCTGTTTTTCGATTCCTGACTTCTGAAGATTTTGCTGTTTTGGTATTGTTTTGGATCAGAGTTGTTTCTATCTGAAGGTGTGTGGAGTGGAGTTTGTGTAATTATGTGTTTGAGAGGTCTGAACGTCTGGTGTGTGTGTGTGTCTGTGTGTGTGTAATCAGCCTCACAGATGTTGTGTGTGTGTTTGTAATCAGACCTGCAGGTGTGTGTATGTGTGTGTGGTGTGTGTGCATGTGTGTGTGTGGTGTGTGTGCATGTGTGTGTGCGTGTATTTGTAATTAGACTTAAAGTATGTAACATGTGTATAATGGAGTTTGGAGCTGCACTGAGGCTAGCTAGCTGTGGCTACTGATAACCAGATGTCAGACTGTACAGACTATGAGTACAGCATAGTACTGTAAAACCAAGCAGTCCTAGGTGGATATTGTATGACAAATGAGTCTTTACTTCAAAACCAGTTTTGGAAGATGTTTACAAAGGCACCAGATAGAAGGTGGGGTGGAAACTCTGTTATGTCAGGGACAGTTTTAACAGGTTCTCAAAATTACAAGTATTTATTGGCCAACTAAAAAAAGGTTATAATTGTAAATATAGCAAAATTCAAGGTTAAATAACGCAAACAAAGAAAAAACAAGATGTACTGTATACAAGTGCCTGTAGATATGTAATAGTGTTTTTATTTATTTTTTTGTGTTTTGTTGCTTGAGTGAGTTCCACTGTGAACAAGACCCCCCAGCAGAAGAATTCAGGAGATATAAGCTCTGACACTCTAGAAACAACACAAGTTACTACTATAGTTTATAAAGTATACAAAGTGATGCCAAGTAAACATGAGTACCACTGATGTCTATAGAGTTTGCACTTCTTACATAAATATGTCAATAGAGGTTCATAGGTGTTTACTAGGCTAACGACCATAGGAGTCTTTTTAAGCCTAGCCATGCATCCCAAGGGTTTCCTGTTCCCCATCCAATTTTTCAAGTTGCATTTGAATTGGGTTAGGTAGGAACTCTTCTTCACATGGATGGGGAGTCTGTTCCAGAGAAGGGACAGTCTCTGGGATACATACTTACTTACATATTTGATGGTATTTCCTGAGGGAAGGTTGAGGAGGAGAGAGTGGTAAAACTGAAGATGAATTTGTCAGCCAGTAGGTTTGTTATATATTCTGGGTCAGTATATATGATTCCATTAACAGTGAGCTCTGCACACAATTGTTTATTGCCTTTGAGGTTGCGGACATAGCTAAAGAAGCCCTTATGGTTGTCCTTGACCTGGGAGGCCACATTCAAATTTGGCTTTGGTAGACTTTATTTTTCCTCTGAGTTGTTTGTTTAGTTTGATGAGAGTTCTTTTATCCTGCTGGGTGCTGCACCTCCTAATTTTTGCCATGATTTTCTTCCTTCTGTTATGCAGCCTACTGATGTTGTGATTCTATCAGAGTAGCATGTTTTTTGAGATAGTTCTGTACCTCTTCCTGGTAGGTGTAGCTGCCTCTCTGCAGCCACTAACATGCATGCATAGGGTTTCTGTGAACATCTCCGCATAGGGTTTATAGGGGCTTGAAATTTTGCCAGGCTGTCACTTACTAGTAGGACGTTAGCCTTAAAGTTGTTCCTGAATGTTCTAGGATTAGCTGGGGGTTCCAGTTTTGTGGTCTGGCCTTACCAGAGAAGACATTATAGTAGGGGGGTGTGCAGCCCTCTCCCATATTAGTGAGGACCAGATGTAGTATGGTTGCACCTCTGGTCAGTGTACTGACAATCTGGTCCAGGGAGTTTGTGTTTACAAAATCCGGGAATCTCTGAGCCTGTACGTTTGGTGTTTTACATAATTCCCAGTTAATAGTCAGGTAATTTAAGTCACCCATGAATACTGTATTGGGTTGGATGGTTAGTGTTTCCAATCAGTTTAAGTACATGGTATGTGTTTCCTGGGTCATAGAGAGGGACCTATAGTTTGCAAGGAAGTGGTATTGAATTTTGCCTGTGGTGATTTGAATTTGGTGAAGCTCAAGTACATTGTACTAGCTTTCAGGTATATTTATTTTTAATGTAAACTGAGACACCTCGACCTTTATTCACTGTCTCTGTAGTAGCTGGTCTAAATGTGTGGAAGACATTATAACCTTGCACTGTTGGTGTGCTCTGCGTGGCTTTAAACCATGTCTCAGTGACATTATAGATGATCTAGGATGAAGAGACCTACTAGGGAGTGGAGTTTTTTGTTTAGACTCCTAGCATTGAGCAGTAACACCATTAGATGTTCTTGGTTTTTATTTGCTATTTTGGAAGTACTGTCAGTTTGGCATTGCCTAAAAAAAGGCATTATGGGGAAGACAATGTTTTAGTTAATACTGAAAGTCTAGAGGGGAGACGTACAGACCATCCTTCCATGCTGACAAATATTGCACCCCCATAGAATGTCTAGGAAGGCACATCTCAGGTCATTTACATCCACATGAACTGTGACTGAGTCATACTGGTACTTGTGGTCCAATGGCCTGAGTGCATGCATAATGTGGTGGATTCTGGCCCCTGAAAAGCAACTGACTATGACTTTCTTCTTGCTCAGCCTGGTGATAGGGATGTCAGTGTGTCTCACAATGATGTCTCCAACGGCCAGAATGCTAGGTTGTGTGGTGACTTGCCATTTGGGCTTACAAATAGAAGCTTCGTGAGATGTGACTGTATGTGTTGATGTGGGTATTGTTTTGAAAGAGGCATTTGGGGTTGCTGAGGGTGTTTGTTATATGTACTTCATCTACGAGGTATTTGGTCTTTAGGAAAGCTACATTTAAGTGCCTCAGCATATGGGGTTTATGTGTCTGCTTTGAATTGTGTGTGATGGGTGCAGTGTGTGTGCTGCTGACAAACTGATTGACATCAGGAGTGCTTTATGTGAGTTTTCCCACTCCACAAAGGAGGAGCCACCACTGATCCCGGGAACTATCGACCTATTAGCCTGATGAGCCTGGTCTGCAAGGCCATGGAATGTATCATCATGGAACTCATAAACAAAGACATTGGTAACCTCCAAACTCTGGATCTCACCCAGTTCGGGTTTGTGAAAGGCAGATCATGCCTCCTGAACCTGATCAACTTCTTTGAGGAAGTCACCAAAGCTGTGGATGAGGGTAAGGTGGTTCACACAGCCTATCTTGACCGCGCCAAGGCTTTTGACACCATCCCTCATTCTGGAATTATAACTAAACTCACTAAACTAGGTATAAATCCCTATGTCACAACATGGGTTGCCAACTGGCTCACTGACAGAACCCACACTGTAAAAGTTGCAGACTCCAAATCTGACCTCAAAGCAGTGACAAGTGGAGTACCACAGGGTTCCGTCCTGGGATCTCTCCTGTTTCTTATCTACTTCTCTGAAGTACAGGCTAACACAGAAGGCCTCTGGCTAATGAAGTTCACAGATGGCTGCAAACTAGGAGCCATAGTTAAGTCTCCAAATGATGTGGACATCCTACAGAAGGGTCTCACTGAGACAGATGCCTGGTGTCAGAGCCATGGCCTCAAGCTCAATGCCAAAAAGTACAGTGTCATCCCCTTTGGTAAAAACTCTGTACCCATGAACTACCACATAGGCAGCAATGTACTTAACACCAAATGCGTGATAAGAGACCTTGGGACCCAGGTGGACAGTAATCTCTCCTTTGATAGTCACATCGCCACAGTAGTCAGGAAGTCCTTCTACATGGCACACCTCATCATAAAAGGGTTCTCATCCAGGAAAAAAGAGGTCATTGTTCCCCCTCTACTCGTCACTCATTAGACCCATTATAGCGTACAACGCCCCTTTTGGAATGTACCTCACAAGACATCTGCAGCAGCTGCAAAGGCCACAGAAGTACCTCACAAAGAGGATTACTGGCCTCAAACAAATGCCCTGCACTGACCGCCTCAAAAAACACCAGCTTTACTCCGTAGCATATCGCCTACTCCGAGGTGATCTCTGCCTAACATATAAAGCTATGTCAAACCCAGAGCTGTTGGACATGCTACACCTAAAGAAATCCCAATCCCTCCGAGCTACATGCTCTAGGGACCTAAACCTTGTCACCACAATAAACAGGACACACTAGAGTGATAGATTCTTGTCCTAGAGACTTCTTATACTCTGGAACAAGCTACCCATCTATGTCAAGCAAAGTTCTTCATTAGCACTCCTCAAGAAAAATCTTGATAAGTGGATGGGAAATAGGAAATACACCCCGGGGATCACTTCTGTGTCTCTGCTCGACAGTGGCACCGGAAAATAACTTTCTTGGGTGGCGTAATCTATGGAACCTTGCTGGCAAGGCTTACATAGGCCTTTGGGCTGATAGCCTAGTACCTACCTATGAACCTACGAACCTATGAGCTTTGCCTCCAGTGACATTGTGTAAATACATCTCTCACATACCATATCAGTTTGTTTAAGAATTAACTAGTTGTCAGTAAACATGAGACAATTTCTCCATTGTCTCAGGATATCCATATCCACCAATATGGTAACAGAGATAGTGAGAACGTTCATATCCATGACAACAGACCCATTTTTATTGATTAGAACGTTGGAGTGAGAATATCAATCACTGTCAGGAGTATCGGGCTTGCAACTCTTGGGGTAGTGCTTATCACTGCAAACTAGTTGTCCTATGTGCAACTAGGTATTGGTGAAAATACAATAGTACTTTTACAGGAAAAATGTCAACTCAAGGTATCTGCATCTATGCAGGGCACTGGCAAATACTTGAGGGGAAACTGATAAGTAGACCCTGATGATTTATTGGTGAAGTATTTAGGCAGATATTCTGAAGTTAGAAGTGAATCAGGCAGTATTTACTGAAAAAAAAATTAACTTGTTAAGAATGATGAAAAGAGGGGAGGCACCTGAATGGCTACTACTAGTGTTGGTCTCATCACAGCTTCACATGGCTGGGATACAATGCTCCTTTGCCTCTTCTCTCACCAAAAGCAAAACATTAACACCAATCCCAAGATGAGAAGCAGGCCACAGCCTGTTTGGTGATCCACAGTCTTGTCCTAGATGATATAAGGGTCTATATTTTTGTTGTAGCCTTTCCCTGGTAGATGCATTTAATAGCAACCAGACCAATCAGGAAGGTCAAACACAGACACTCACTCCCAACCAGAAACAGTCAGGAATCAATTAGTTTGCTCCTTCTCTCACCAGAAGCAAAACATAAGCATAAATTCCAAGCTGGCTCCTATAATGCAGTTATTAGGCTTTCGGGTGATTGTCAGACTCCAGGAAATTTCCCTATATGCCTTATCTCACCAGGAACAAAACAGAAACAGTAATCCCAAGATGTCTACTGACAGGCAGATGTGGGCTCTCCAATATTTGGTGGTTTTGGAATAGATGTTGCACATTTTAAAGGTAAGATGAAAAAATGGGTAGATACCCTAAGGGTTGGAGTGTTCCCTAAGCTGTTAGATATGAAAGAGGGGGTAAATTAAGCTTTAGCTCTAAGGGGAGAGACACTAATTTTAAAAGAGTAAAACAGATTGGAAGGGGGTGGGCACTTTGCATTCTGGTTCTATATAATATAGCAGGATGGCATATAAATTAAAATAATTGAATGGGAGTGATTTTACAAAATAAAAAAATTGTGCTTACTGACAATAACCAATGAAAGAGGGGAGGGAAGGAAGGAAATATGTGGCCAAATTAACATAAGGGGCAGGCAACTAGAAAGGCAGCTGAGTTTAAAAACACAGCAGAGAAAAACTTAATTTCTGTTATGTTGTCTGTAAATTGTTAATCAGCAGCAAGGAATTGTGAATTTGCTTATTGTTAAACATTGTATTGTAGCACCTTACCTTGCGATTCCTTTGAATGGCAGCATTTAAATTTCAGGCTGATCACACTAATTAGAACTGTTGCCACAATGATCACAAGTGCAATTAAAATGATGCCACCTAGGAGAGAAAGCAAAAACTAATTATCTCTGTGCCAGAATGTCATTAAAGACAAAAGAGAGTGTGTAGCTTGGAAACCCAGTAGCTTTACACATTGACAGTATTTTTACCCTTCCATGCAGGAGCAAACACAGACCTTGCTAAACATGCGCTACTGATTCATAATTTACCAGCGTGCAATAGATAATGGCTGATGCAGCACATGGCCATAAGAAGGATGTGTGGTCAAGGGGAGGAAGGTGTATATGAGGTAGAAGTCAGGCAATAAAAGAATATAGTTAATACCTCAAAAAATGTACCATGTTGCAACATTTTCTACTCAGGGTGTACACAAACACACTGGAACATAGACATGGTGTATTTTAATGGACCAACACAGGTTTTATAATTAGTGGCAAGAGTCCTTCATAGATTCATAGGTAGTTACTAGGCATGCAGTCCAGAAGATCATTAAGAAGCCTAGCCCAAATCCCTAGTTGCCCCAAAGCACTGTCTGTTTTAAGGGGGTTGGGAGGGTGGCCTAATGGTTAAGGTGTTTGCCTTACAAACACAAGGTGCAGGGTTTGAGTCTCACAAGGGATAATTGGCTAGGTTTAAAATGGCTCACATGAGCAGTTAGCTTAGTATGAACCTATGAACCTATAAGTGATTTGCTCAAGATCACACAGCAGACAGATGAAGGTGAAAAGAATCAAACCACGTACACAGGAAGCAGCTCATTAATAAGTCAGAGCTTAGTCTGCTGTGCTAACTGCCAGACATTACTGATGTTAGATACAGGGCTTAAAGATCCACTTGTGCCTAGAAAGGGAAGCACACATTTCTTTTTCTAATTGGCTAAAAAAGACACTTGAAAAATGCTGGTGAGGAAAAAAATGTGAGAATGACTTTACACCTCAGAGGCAGATGCAGTGTGTGTGTCGGACAGAGAGAGGAGAGAGAGAGACTGAAATTTTAGAAGACTAAGTCATACCCTGTTATACTATTCATTTTGCATGTTGCATTAGAGACAGTGAACAATATTGGTGGTGTTTCTGCTGTATGTGTACTATATGTGGGATGCACATGGACATAATAACTTTTGCTAAACACTCGTGATGCAGTAGGGCCATCCTGGGCCTCTGGAGTCCCCTCAACTGTGGGGAAAGAGAATGTTCCCTATAAAGTTAGTGTTCCAGACACTGTCACTATGTTTTCTGATGGTGCCATGTGCACAGTGCCATCAAGATCAGCCTCTACATATGTGCTAATCTCAAGAGGTGGCTAGCTTCATGGCACCCATTCAAATGGAGAATAGTTGCATGACCGCCGAATCATACACCAATGCAGTGTACGAACACATACACAAATGCATGGATCTTGCCATACCCAATAGAACCAAGATACTCTCCTCCAAAAAAAGAAACCAATCTGTTGGTCCCCTGCCATAAACAAACTCTACAACAGAAGGAGGAAACTGATGCAGAATAAGGTGAAGTCACAAGACTGGAAAAACTCCCTTATCAGCCTCAACAAAAAGTTGAGATCCCTCAACAAATCCTCTAAAGCTAGCTATGAAAACAGAATTGCAGTAGATAGTAAAGACAACCACAAGGCTTTCTACAGTCATGTAAAGAATCTCCACGGCAATATCCAGATTTGCTCTGAGCTACTGCACAATGGTACCTCCTATACCAAGCCAACAGATATTGCCAATATACTGGCCGACAGATTCAGTGCCAACTTTACCCCCCCCACCCCCACCAAAGGACCAATCACAATACCAGTAGATTGCCAGGCACCCAGTATTACTGCTGCATAGGTTAAAACAGCATTGTCCAAGGCCAGTAATACAGCTTCTATGGGACCTGACAATATCTCTGGCTGTGTTCTACATGAACTACAGAGTGAACTGGCACCTCACCTGTATGCCCTGTTCAATCACAGCCTCATGTCAGGCTTTGTTCCTCCCAAATGGCACACTGCTACAGTCATCCCTCTCCACAAAGGAGGAGCGTCTACAGACCCTGGGAACTATCGCCCCATTAGCCTGACAAGTCTGATATGCAAAGTTATGTAACACATCATAATGAACCTAATAAACAAGGATATAGGGAATCTCCAAACTCTGGACCCCACACAGTTTGGTTTTGTGAAGGGTAGATCATGCCTGCTCAACTTGGTCAACTTCTTTGAGTCAGTCACCAGAGCTGTGGATGAAGGCAAGGTGGTTCATACAGCCTACCTTGATCTGGCCAAGGTCTTTGATACCATTCCCCACTCAGGAATCAGAAAAACTCACTAAGCTAGGCATCAACCCCTATATCACTAGGTGAGTTGCAAACTGGCTCACAGATAGAACCCACAGTGTGAAAGTAGCTGACTCCAGGTCAGACCGCCGACCAGTCACGAGTGGAGTCCCACAGGGTTCTATCCTGGGTCCTGTCCTGCTTGGTATCTATGTCTCTGAAGTCCAGGCCAACACGAAGGGAATCTGGTTGAAACAGTTCGCAGATGATTGCAAGTTGGGAGCTTTTATTAACTCCCCAAGTGATGCTGACATCCTACAGAAAGTCCTTATTGAGACCAACGACTGGTGTTAGAACCATGGCCTTAAGCTCAATGCCAAAAAATGTGTCGTCATCCCCCTTGGGAAAAACCCGGTCACCATGAATTACCACATCGATGGTAGTCCACTGAACACAGAAGGTGTTATAAGAGATCTGGGAACCTCTCTTTTGACTACCACATTGCCACTGTGGTCAGAAAGTCCTTCTATGTGGCACATCTCATTAATGAGGGTTTTGCATCCAGGGAGAAAGAGGTCATTGTCTCCTTCTACTCTTCCCTCATTAGGCCAGTCATCGAGTACAATGCCCCATTTGGCATGTACCTCATTCATTAGGCCAATCATTGAGTACAAAGCCCCATTTTGCATGTACCTCACTAGTCACCTGCAACAATTGGAGAGGCCACAAAAGTACCTCACAAAGAGGATCCTAGGCCTTAACACTTGTCCTATATGGGCAGACTCAAAAAGCTCAAACTATTCTCTGTCTCATATTGCCTGCTTAGAGGCAATCTCTGCTCTCTTACAAAGCTATGTCTGACCCAGCTCTGTTAAAAATGCTACATCTAAAGAAATCCCAATGCCTCCACACCACACGCTCCAGAGACCTCAACCTCATTATCACAATCAACAGAACATGCTGGAGGGACAGGTTAATAACCCAGAGACTGCCCATGCTATGGAATAGACTTCCCATAGATGTCAAACAGAGCACCTTACTGGCCCTCTTCAAGAGAAATCTTGATGAGTGGATGGGAAATAGAAAATTCACCTCGGTGATCACTTCAGTGACTCTACTCAACAGACACACTGGGAACTAAGGTCGGGTGGCACGATGTCAGGGTAATCCTATGGGCTAGCCATGTAAAGGCTCCAGGGCCATTAGCCTAGTACACACCTATGAACCTATGTGCACACCCCTATTGTTGAACCTTCTGCCAGTGGAGCCTGTGTTAGTATACAGTTGGCATAACCATGTGTAAGCTGGTACATGTAGAACACAAACTGTGCATGCCACGAATTTACACAGACTATGAGTATATACACACCTGTTGGTGCACAATATGCCCATTGCTGTTGTGATGTTCCTGAGTGACAGAAATGCAATATGGAATGTGTGAGTACACTGTGTAGAGATGCTTGCCATTGTTGGCTTGTTATGGCATGTCACACAATTCACCCAGTGCATCCCCCCCAAGAGACACACAGGCATTAATCACATGTGCTGCTGGTGTTCAGAGTTGAAACTCTGATGATCCTGGTTGGCAGTAAAGTATATGGTAACGTCTATGTACACCAGGTGGATAAGGTGCCAGTGTGCTATAGGACTGCCATTTACCACTACTCACCTGGGTCATCCCCGTCATACACTTTCGTAATCCTGACCATTCCAACTCCCACATCCAAACTACATTCCAGAATCAATGTCCTGTCAGTGTGACCTCTGGGTGTTATTAGGAACTGCTGTGTGCCTGTGAGCTGACTGTGGGGTGTGGGGAAGTGCTGGTGGCAGACCTGGCAGCTGCAGTTGTAT
The DNA here is from genome assembly GCF_019279795.1 of Protopterus annectens. Classification (NCBI taxonomy): domain Eukaryota; kingdom Metazoa; phylum Chordata; order Ceratodontiformes; family Protopteridae; genus Protopterus; species Protopterus annectens. Next base: position 1,067,408,650 of record NC_056733.1, read on the forward strand.
TTCTTGTGCCCTTTTTCCTGCATGAAAGATCATGTTGTCACACTTGGCACCCAGTCTCATTTGAGTAGGTATCACAATCTTCATGTGCTCACAGTAGATCTCTTGCCCCTATGTGTATGTCATCTTTCTTGCCTGTGTTCCCTGGTCTGTTCAGTTGTCCCCCAATGTTTTAAAACCGGTTGTGCTTGGACAGTGAGACATGAAAGCTTTTCCCCCTTAAGGGGAAAAACAACAACTCTGAATCCTCCTTGTCCTTGCTGTTTGGATGTGCCTCTCCACAAATCATTACAACTCACCTGGTGCATCCTCCCCACAGATTCGCAGGCAGTCACCAGCTGTGCTGCAGGTGCTCAGAGTTGAATCCCTGATGTTCATGCCTATTTGCTGTGCTGTAACTATGTTTGCCACCCCTACCTCAATGCAATGTGTCATATCTCTGCCAAGGCCATTACAGTGCTGGCACCCAGCAATCAGTATGTGTGACAGCTGCGTCTGGCAGACATACACCCTGGAGTTGTCCCTGCAGTATGGTACAGATTACCAGTAGCCTGTCTGCTATAGATTTCCTTATAATTTTGTATTGTGCAATATCCTGTTGTTTCAGTAATTTATCCATTTCTGTAGCACAGCTCTCATAATATGGTGACTGGGCTGCTCAACATGTCACTTAAGAGATTTTAGTATGGTGATATGCCAGTGAGGCAATATAGTGCATTTTTTCCTGAACTGAGCCAATAATGCAATTCATTTGTCAAGTGTACCAAAATTTATCAGAGATTTGGGATGTAGGGCTGGGCTTAAAAAAAGCCCTAGTGGTCATTAGCCTAGTACACACCTATGTACTTATGAAGCTAAGAATGATATGTCTTTTTCCATGTTAGGACGCCTGCTCTGCCTCATGCATATGCACTGGGACCAGTTAAATAGTTCACCACTTTGTAGGCATTCTGCAAAGTTACAGTATGTAAAGGCCATGGGGATATACTATCCAGGTGCCCCTCAAAACTGTGCTTGGACATGTAGGCCACCTGGGTGGAATAGCTGGGAAGCTGTTGCCCTGGCCCATTCTACTGGCCACATACTTTATACTGCCATAGATGGGCACAGTGCCACTGTGCTACCAATTGAGATATATGATGCGGTTTCCACTATGTGTCATCATGCTCCAGCTACCATTTTTTCTTCTTGACTTGGACTGATGAGTGGATATGGCCTCTGCAGGATCTGAGTGTCACAGACATACTATATGGTTCAACAGCCAGACAAAAATCTTTATTCACCTGTTGCAGACACAGAACAGGAAGTCCCTGCTGGGGGACAGGTATGGCGTTTCCCAATACAAAGTCTGTTTTTAATATTTTTTATTACCACTCCTGCAGCTGACCATCAACTGCTCCCAGGGGCATCTGCCAAACCCAGCAAGCCTCTCCAACTCATTTTAGCCCTATTTGCAGATTGAAACACCCACAGTCAGTGTCACATTGTTATACAGGAAGGATTTTTTTGTATATCCTAAATTCATACCCACCTTGTATACAACCATAACATCTAGTAACAGATGTGCAAGGCTGCATACCAGTGTATCATTCTCACATCGGTGCTGACTCAGCAACTGCCCCTTCCCCCCTAAGGACAAGCTTCCTTGTGCATGCCCAACACCCTCCTAGGATCAAATGCAACCTGCATCACAGTGCATGTCATAATCCCTAAGATGGGCACATTTATCCTCCCCTTACCAGCTCTGCAGGCATCCAAGTTGTTAGGTTGCTGAGCTGCAGTGAGGTGTCTATCTTGTCATGCCACAGTGCTGGCTTGTCCATTTTACAATGTTAATGCCTGGCACTTACTTGTCAGAATGGTGAGTGGTGCCATGGATGTCACCCACTCTGGTGACTAGTACTGACACAAAGTATATTGCTTTGAGGAGGAGAAACCCTGCCCTTCTCTGCCAATGAGAAAAAGAGGTTAGGAAGAGAAACTCAGAATATCAGAGTAATGATCAATTAATGCTGTGTTGTGTTGCACTAGGCCTTATTGTATAGTTATAGTGTTATGTTACACTAGGCCTTACTGTACAGTTATAGTGTTATGTTACACTAGGCCTTACTGTACAGTTATAGTGTTATGTTACACTAGGCCTTAAAGTACAGTTATAGTGATATGTTACACTAGACCTTACATAGGTTCATAGGTAGGTACTAGGCTATTGGCCCTAGGGCCTATATAAGCCTAGCCAAAAAGGTACCCTGGCTTTTGCCACCAAAGAAAATTATTTTCCTGTGCCCCTGTCGAGCAGAGCCACAAAAGTGATCCCCGGGGTGAATTACCTATTTCCCATCCAATCATCAAGATTTTTCTTGAAGAGTGCTAATGAGGAGCTCTGTTTGACATAGGTAGTCTGTTCCAGAGTATGGGAAGTCTCTGGGACAGGAATCTATCCCTCCAGCATGTTCTGTTTATTGTGCTGACAAGGTTTAGGTCCCTACAGCGTGTAGCTTGGAGGGATTGGGATTTCTTTAAGTGGAGCATGTCCAATGGCTCTGGGTTTGACATAGCTTTGTATGTTAGGCAGAGATTGCCTCTGAGTAGGCGATATGCAATGGAGTAAAGCTGGAGTTTTTGAGATAGTCTGCATAGGGCATCTATTTGAGTCCAGTAACCCTCTTTTTGAGGTATTTCTGTGGCCTTTCCCATTGTTGTAGATGTCTTGTGAGGTACATACCAAAAGGGGCGTTGTACTCTATAATGGGTCTAGTTAGTGATGAGTAGAGGGGAGTGATGACCTTTTTTTTCTGGATGAGAAACCTTTTGTGATGAGGTATGCCATGTAGAAGGATTTCCTGACCACTGTGGCTATGTGATTATCAAAGGAGAGACTACTGTCCACCTGTGTCCCAAGGTCTCTTATCACACTTTCGGTGTTAAGTAGACTACCACCTATGTGGTAGTTCATGGGTACAGAGTTTTTACCTAAGGGGATGGCAATGCACTTTTTGGCATTGAGCTTCAGGCTATGGCTTTGACACCAGGCATCTGTCTCAGTGGGGCCCTTTTGTAGGATGTCCACATCGTTAGGAGTTTCAATTATGGCTCCTAGTTTGCAGTCATCTGCAAACTTCATTAGCCAAAGACCTTTTGTATTAGCCTGTACTTCAGAGAAGTAGATACCAAACAGGAGAGGACCCAGGACTGAACCCTGTGGTACTCCACTTGTCACTGGTCTGAAGTCGGATTTGGAGTCTACTACTTTCACAGTGTGGGTTCTGTCCATAAGCCAGTTGGCAACCCATCTTGTGACATAGGGATTTATATCTAGTTTAGAGAGTTTATCTATAATTCCAGAGTAGGGGATGGTGTTGAAAGCATTGGCGAGATCTAGATAGGCTGTGTGAACCACCTTACTTTCATCTATGGCTTTGGTGACTGCTTCAAAGAAGTCTATCAGGTTTAGGAGACATGATCTGCCTTTTACAAACCCGAACTGGGTGGGGTCCAGAGTTTGGAGATTACCAATGTCTTTGTTTATGAGTTCCATGATGATATGTTCCATGGCCTTGCAGACCAGGCTCGTCAGGCTAATGGGGTGGTAGTTCCCGGGGTCCATCGTGACTCCCCCTTTGTGGAGTGTGATAACCCTCTCAGTGCACCATTCAGGGGGCACAAAGCCTGAGGTGAGGCTTACTGTACAGTTATAGTGTTATGTTACACTAGCCTTATTGTACAGTTGCTGTCTCTGTTGTACGTGGTTATGCTGTGCTCATTAATGGTGTTTTTTATGTTTTGCAGCACAGGAGGAGCAACAGAAAATAAATGTACCTGCCAGAGAAGGCAGGTCAGACACTCCAGGCATCAGACTAAATGTGTTGTATTGCCATCAGATCTGTACACCTGTGCTTTATCTGGTTATCACAGCACTGCCCAGTTTTCTATTTCTTTTTAAAAACTGACCATTGCATATTATTTCACTGCTTGTAGGACTTCATGGATAGTCTTAAATGCATCTGTAGGTATGCTACTGGCTTTACTTGTACCAGTTATTGTAGACATTGCCATCTGGATGGCAGCTATACTGATCTTGGGTGCACCAATGCAGCTAGGCAGCCTTTCTCCTTTCTCATACTTCAGTATTTTATTGCTCAATGCCTCAGAGATATGTGATTGCCACTGCATGGGTGATTACTACCCTTCCTAGACTGCCACATCACAATGCATATATTTTCATTCCACTGTCTTTCATTGTACTAGTTGTGACGATTGGGGAAAGATGGGCGAAGGCTGCCAGCCTAGGCAAATGGAATTTGATATATAATTCTGGCATTTGTAAATAAATGTAAAATACAGGCATGTTTTCTTGAGTGTAAAATAATACTGTGAAATGTGGAACTGCAAAATATGTGACAACATTGCACTCTACTGGCCCAGTGAAGCATGTTGTGACCCTTTCATGTTTTACAAGTCGGCTCCAGTGCATCTGGATGAAGGTTTCATGCCCATTGTTTTAAGGCTAGAGTTTATGACCAGAATTTACATGTGGAAGGTGCTTTATTGCTCTGGTTTCTGCTAGAGTGTATATGTGAAATGCCTTGCATTGTTGTAGTTTACTGAGCAGGTGTTAGCTTGCTAAATAATGTAGTTTGTGACCTGAGAAAATCTAAGTGTCAAAATGATGTAATTTGGGAGGGCCTCAGCAGAGCTGTTGGTTAGTGTTTAAAAACTATTGTTCAACAAGAGACTGAGAGCATTTTGATCTTGGATATCTAATGCAGCACTCTGCCAAAGCTCACATGTAAGTTTCTAGCACTGTTATTTCTTGTAGGAATATTTAAAGCTAGTAAAGATTAATTAGGAATTTTTCTTTGAAATCAGACCTGTCTTACTGTATTATTTTAAGTTTATGTGTGATCTCTGAACTCTTAAATATCTTTGTGGTATAGTAGTTTTGTCTTGTGTTTTAATTATTTGTTATTAAATATTTTTAAAACCTTCTACCTGTGGCTGGTTTATGTAGAGATAAATTATGCTTTAGAGTACATTATATATTTATAGAGTTTACTGTCTATGCCCTTCCAATAAGCCTAGACTGAATAGTCACATTACCATCGGATAATAATATTGCACAGTAATAATTGGACACCATTTTAAGGGTCTTTTAGTAGCTGATATTATTAGCTATGTGGTGGCAGGGGTTACTACCATATGGACTGGGTAAAGGGGTTCAGCTGGAGAATCTGTGTCAGCCTTTCCCAGGAGTGTCTGTGAAGTTGTATAAATACTTATCTCAAAGTGTGTGTGTGTGTTGTGTCAGCTACTTGGGCAGGGACATGCACTGGTTGGACAGAGAGGGTACTGGAGGTTTTAGCTTGCCCAGCTAGGCTGAGACCTGGACCCTATAGCTGTGCCAGTGGGGAGTCTTATTGGGGACCTGGTGAGCAAGGGAGCAACCAGCCCCAGACTGACTGTGATCTCTGTGTGCACTTAAGGGAAATTGTACTTTACTGCTTGTATTAGTTATCCTTTCTCCTCTTCTAAGAGTCGCTCTCTCTGGTGTCAGTGGTGAGGATTGAGGCTCCTTGATTGCTGGGCCAGGGCTCTTGCGTCACACTAGTTATTCCAGGAATATCATGGGTGCGACAACTGTACATCTGCCTGCCACTATACTATGGCTTAATTTTCCAGCTGGACTATTACAGCAGTGATTACTTACCCATTGGCTATGGCATGCTCTATGTAGTGATGTGCCAGTCTGTGCCACACAGATCTTCTTTTGCCGCATTGTGCATTGCAACTCCACATACACTTATTTTCCACAAGGCACACATGCACACACACACACACACACACACACACACACACACACACACACACACACACAAACACACACAGAATGGTTATCATCCATAACCTATTTCACTGTCCTACTCAGGGGCACAGCCAAACATATTCATTGGCATTATCCCCTGTCTTATCACAGGGGGTCTCAAGCCTTCATATTACCATTGCTTTGCTAAATCGATTTTTCTCCTTCCATGCCCTGTCATAATGAAATATACTACATTATATTAACCTTTTTGTCCTGTTCTCATTCTCTCTGTTACATTTTTCTTTTATTTTTCTCTATTTATATTCATTTATTCTGCAATGCCAGCCATGAAGTAAGATGTATTGTTGCACTAGCAATTGCATGCTGCATCTGACTCCACATCAGCTGCTGCGTCTCCAACTGTCCCTAGGCCAACCTCTTTGCAGGATGATGGAGGTCATCTTGTGGGCAGTGACATGAGAGTTCACTAGTGATGCATAGACTCCTCAGAAGGAAATGGCACACAGGAGATATCTTAGATCACCCAGTGAGAAGTGTGCCAGCTGGTCATTACTGAGGTGGACAGATGGCTAGATGCCTGGATTGGCACTCTACAGTGCAACCTCATATGACTGGCAGAGTTGCACAGTTGCATTGCTCCAGCTATTTGGGCATGAAGAGTGGAGCACAGCTATGATGACAGCCATGGAAGTGACTGACTTTTGGGTGCATTTCCCACTAGGACAGCTTGGCAGGCAGTTCTTATCACACCCTACCCCCATATCCAGGTGTTTTTTTCTTCCTTGAATATCATCACTCTCCCTCCCCATTTTGTTACCCAGTCATCTCCATGGCCATTTCAACCTTATGTCTTTCTGCATAACTCCAATGTGACCCCTCCCACTTTTGTTTTAACACTTCCCTGTCAGTATTTGTTCTTCTATATGTTTGTATGTCTGCTCGGGCTGCCAACCTTGTAACTTCCTTCCTTTCCACATTGTCCCTTTGTCCCACTGTTTCCCTCTCCCTCTACTCTTGTTGTCTAAAAAAAAAAATGCACTCTTCCCTTTCCAGTATTTTTCAGTGCGCTGTTCCACCTTTCTAACTGTCCTATCTTCCCATTTCCTGCCAATTTATAAAATAAATATAGTTGCTTCTTTACTTTATAATCCTTGTTTGGGTGATCAGCTGTGCTCATAGTGGCACATCAATGCACATTTGAATACACATCATGGTCAGCCACTCTACATGTATGTGGTCAGCCCATCCCACCCAGCCCTGGGTGATGTTTTCTGTCATAGTGCAATCTATCCAGTTGCATGATGACTGGTAACTGCATGACTTCATTATGCAGCGCTGCCCCTGGCAGGTCTACACTATGTCGCCACTCATGCATACCTAATCCTGACTGGGCCTCATTCTGACAGCATGATTTATTGCAACCCAGTCACATTATCATTGTTTCTGGATTTTTGTCTGTTGTATTTAATCAGTTTTATAGTATGAAATATTCCACTCTAAAATTTTGGGAAAAAACATAAAGAAGAGTACGGGTTTCAGTAAAAACAATGGGAGCAGGCAGGAAGTTAAACTAGACAATGCTTAAAATGGTGGCTACAGTATTAAGCAAGATAAGCAGGGATGCTATAGCAACACTGCAGAGTTCACAGACATGCTCTGTATAGGAAAATAAGGAAGGAAAAGACTGGAACATGGAGGAATCCGGCTGCCTTTCAAAAGAAAAGAAAGCTTACAGTAGCAGAATGTTGCTTACATGTGAGTTGTCTGGTTTTCAATAAGTGAGTATTAGGCATCCTACAGTGTTAAGACTGAGAGATGGTGTAACTGATGTGGAAGAGTGGTATTCATGCAGTATGTCAGTATGCAAATCTATGTCGCTAAACTATCATTCTGCGATCAATAGCAAAATAAATTAATTTGGTCATTTGAACACTTACCAAATGCAACAATGGTCAAAACTTGTGGTTCTGTAGACTCTTAAAAAAGGCAAAAGAGAAATATCAATTCCATTTGACATTTGTGATACAGGTGTGTGCTACAATTTGTAAAACAAATGAGCATGAACCTGAAAATAGTTTAAGTAAACATTTCTGTCTAACAAACTCAAAACGAAATACATCAATTACATTGTTATTACCACAGGAATCTGATCCCCCCCTCCCCTGTGTAAATAACCTTCTCATTAATTAGAGCTGCACCATTCGGTAGTCCTCCCCCAAATAATTAGCACATCTCTGTCTTTGTGTTCCAACCACTCTGCATAATTCCATCACAGATACATCCATGTTAATGTGTTCACACAGAGGGTGATCAATCCAGTCATTAAGTCACCTCCGAAGGCACTGATCTCACTGGATGGGCACACATATTTATTTACATACTTTTTTGACCAGGTTTGTCCCACAAGGCTGATGGCCTGTTTTCAGGCAAGAAACAGTGAAATATTCATACAGACTGGGGTAAATTTGGCCTGAAAAGAAGGTAATACCCCTACTTTTTGCTAGAGGGTGCAAGGAGGCAGCTGCCAGTGAAATGTACTTTCTTACTGATGAATTTAGAGGAATATATTGTAGATAGCTGTTGGGCAAATAACAGTTAGACAACAAGAACAAGGTGGCCTTTTGACTTCATTTTTAATGGGCCTTTGTGATGCAGCAATTGCAAAGGAGGACAAACTACTGTGGTTGTGGTCTGATCTGATGGATGACACTGCATTACTGCAGGTGGAAGGCGGTGTACTATCTTCACTTGAAAAGTCTCCTGCCATTATGAGATTACATCAGATGGGTACGTACTGTTATTATGAGATTACATCCGATGGGTATGTACTACCATTATGAGATTACATCCGATGGGTATGTACTACCATTATGAGATTACATCCGATGGGTACGTACTACCATTATGAGATTACATCCGATGGGTACGTACTGCCATTATGAGATTACATCCGATGGGTACGTACTGCCATTATGAGATTACATCCGATGGGTATGTACTACCATTATGAGATTACATCCGATGGGTACGTACTGCCATTATGAGATTACATCCGATGGGTATGTACTACCATTATGAGATTACATCCGATGGGTACGTACTGCCATTATGAGATTACATCAGATAGGTATGTGCTGCCATTATGACATTACATCGGATGGGTACGTGCTACCATTATGAGATTACATCAGATAGGTATACGCTGCCATTATGAGAGTACATCAGATGGGTGCGTGCAGGTGAAGGCATTGGTAACTAGTGGTGAAAGCACCAGCAGATCTTATTGGGCATTTGGAGTATCCTGGTAACTGCACTAATGCAGTAATGCAGAAGTGAGGTAGAGTTTGCCTGTAATGCTGATGGAAAGTAATTTCATGTTCGATCTATGATTATAATGAAGAACTGGCAGAGATCTCCTTTAGACAGATATGCTTTTTGGGACTGTGTTGACATCCCTTATGGATTGATCTATTTCAGATATCAGGGTGGTAATACATTTCACCTCAGCAGTATCTCACTCTTATGTGGCCTACAGACTTCCAAATGAACTGTAGATTGTATGGGCATCTGAAATGGGAACGGGAGTAAGAATGTTTTGTATATTTGCAAACATGAACATTTATCAAATTTACTATATGCCATTTCTATTTCTTGCGTTCTACTTTACATTGATGAATCAACATTTTAAATAATGACTTAAAGTCCAAAATTCAATTTTAAGAATGGAAATTGTGGCGCAAAAGGTATTATTTCCATTGCTAAATGCTTTGGGTGCGATGGGTTCTATATATGCAAACAAGAGAAGGGCTTGAGAAAAAGGATATACGAGCATAGCTACGACATTAGCAAAAAGAATGTTAATAGCACCCTGGCTAGGCACTCAGAAACTTGTAGTAATACTAATAGATTTTTATTTGTAATTATTGGCATTGTTGAAAGGAACCCTAGGGGAGAGGGGATTGGGAAAATTTCCTTGAGTATAAAGAAGTAATCTGGCAACTTAAGTTAAATGCTGTTTGTCACCCTGGTCTGAATGAAAGCACTGCTTTGCAACGAGCACTGAAGTTTAGAGCCCTGGAAAAATGAATTTAGTTTTGAATTATTTTAACAGAAGTATTTTTATGTGTGTGCATGTTTTTTAATAATGCTTTTGAAATTTTATGATCATGCATAGCCCTGGATTTTTCTTCTTTAAGTAATTTTAAAAAAGGTGAATTGTCAGCTAGTTTTATTTATATTCGTTTACATTTTAACATTTTCATTTTTATTACTACGTTTAAATTCAATGTTTTCTTAAATGAATTTTAACACCTTATAAGTCACATGAGTCGGGTATATATTAGAACATCGAAGTTTCAAAACTTTGAATGTTCTAATATCGAACCCTATTCATGGAAAGCTGAAAATATCAAAGCAACAGAAAACCAAATTGGTTGTCTGTTTCTGTTGCTTCGGTATTTTCAGTGCTGTGGTGGAAAGTTACGGGTTGGGTTCAGGTAAGTATGCGATTGAGTGCAGGTTAGGTTAGTTAGGGTTAGGGTGCGGGTTAGGGATGTGTGCGATTGTGTGGACGTGAGGGTTAGGGTGTTGTAGGTGAGTTAGAGTTAGCGTGTGGGTTAGGTATGTGTGCGATTGTGTGGACGTGAGGGTTAGGGCAGGTTAGGTGAGTTAGGGTTAGGGCACAGGTCAGGTAAGTGTGCGATTGTGTGGACGTGAGGGTTAGGGCGGGGTAGGTGAGTTAGGGTTAGGGCTCGGGTGAGGTGAGTGTGTGATAATGACAGACCTTAGGGTTAGGGTTTGGGTTAAGGTAAGTGGATAGTTAGTGGTGTGTGTGTGTATATAGTTTAGTGTAGGTTTAGGTGTAAGATTTTAGGTGTATGTGTGTGGATTGCTGTTTGTTTGGTGTGCTTGTGTTGTGTGTATGCGTTTTGGATCAGCAAATTTTTTCCCTAGGAAAAAATTGCTGTTCTGTATATTCAATGTTTTCAGCTTTCGCTGGACAGGGTTCGATATTAGAACATTCAAAGTTTTGAAACTTCGATGTTCTAATATAGACCCACATGAGTCATATCTGAAGCTCTTTTGTAATTCTAAGAAAGCACAGAGTTTAAGTTATGTGTATGTGTTCCTTTAAAATTGTAATGACTAATTTTGTTTTTAAGTTCCCACTAATTAATTTAACAAAGATATAAAGGGAGAGGAAACTGTATAATTGTTATTTTGATTGTCTCCTTAGAGAGAGAGATGAAAGTGCTTAATCCTGGTTACTTATTTTTTAGTTTTAATGGTTAAATAAATACACTTTATATTTTGAACTTTTTATGCTGCCTGTTCGTTCAACCACTCATCTGAAGTTTTTAGTAAATGCATAAGGGATGGGAAGCAAATATTAGGCAAACAAATCTGCTTAAAGGGTCAAGGGAGGACAAGACAATGTTTATTGTATTTCATGTCACATATGCATTTAGAGGTTATAGAACCAAAGTGAGGTATGCTGTATAGTTCTGTGTAGAACACTCACCATAAAAGACTGATTTAAATTGGTGGAATTCAGCAAATCAACAATAAAAAAGGAAAAATGGCAAAAAAGTGGGGCATGACAAGATATTTAGTACATTTCATAAGTGGTGTTATCTCTCTGTAAAATAGAAAACACCACCCTTATGGAATAAAAATGTCTTTATTGCACTCCTTGATGCACCACACAGATTAATGTCTTTACACGCTACAGACAAATTCCAGTCACGTAAATAGCACTATGTGTAACACCATCATAAATGCAAAATTTTTTTTTTCAGTTAAGGCTATTATGTTCTTAAAGAAACAATATTAAAACATTGTTTTTCATACATTCTTTTAAAAACAAGACTTTAACTTCTGTTAAAGAAGAGCAACTTATTTTAATTTTGAAATAACCAAAGAAAACTACGTACTTATTTTGATTAAGAGTATATATTTTCAGTTGAAATCTAGTTCTTAATTTAGACCATTTGGCTTTAGTCTGTCAAATTAAAAATGTTTTCATCTTCAGCAAATAAATGCTGTTAGATATATACATTTAGACATATATACTAATATATGTGTAGTAAGAAAACAGTGCGTGTATATTTCTGTTTGCTAGTTAGGTGCATATGCACTTCTGTTTGTTATAATATATGTAGAAAAATATAGTCAGATGCATAAACATTTCTGTTTGCTATCATACATATATTAAAGGGTTAAACTTAGCTGAGAAAAGAAAATAATGGCATCCAAAGTAAATGTAACATGAATGTTCAGGGTCTAGTACAGCTTAAAGGAAATGCTGATAAGGACAACTCCTTAATTCAAGTAAGAAAGTTATCCAGGTATATATGCAATACAAAATATTTTTGTGTCCAGTACTTGGTATAAACAGATAATAAACAGGTGCTGGGAGTATGGGAAGACTGCTTTCATATGGAAACATTCACAACAGAAAAGACTCCCTAAAAGTTATTCACCTTGAAACAGAATAGACTGTATGACATCAGAAAAGACCAAAGTAACAGACTGCAAATTCCAAAGGTATTAAACAACGACATACTGTTTCATGGACAAGATCCGGATTGTACAGAAGAATATATAAAGGATCTTAAAAGTGTATGATGTTAGATATGATTTCCTGTTAGATCTGCGCACATGGAGATGTAGATTAGCATCTGCACTGTATGAAAAGCGTAAATCTGAAACAGTACACCCTGAAAACTGGACAGTGTTGTACATGTCGTCTGTTATACAGCCAAGTTATTGTAATAGTACTGCACAAAGTTTAAAAGGTTAATAGTCTGCAAAGTTTATCTGTACTAATAAAACTTTGTTTTTACAAGGCACTGAAGCAGCAGCACAGACATCTGCATTTACTCTTTCAGTGTACTAGTCAGATTTTGGTTTCAGCAAGCACAAGGCACCAACACAGAGCTACATGTGGCAGCATCAGTAAGTAAGTAAGACTGCCATTTTAAATAACTTTTCAAATGCCCTTTTGATATTGCATTTTAATATATTTTTTGTATTTCATAAAGATTCTTATTTTTGCTTTTCTGTTTATTCCACATACATTTTCTTACAATAAATAATACACTACACCTCACCTTGACTATTGCAAGTAAATGCTTGTGTCCATTGGCATGTCATTGATCCATACTGAAGTGTTAAGACCTGTAAATCTGAGTCCAAAATTGTGAAAAGAGAGAGAAAAAATAGAGAAACTTCTTATTTTCCTTTTACAAAGGAAAAGCACCTTGCGCCCCCTGATTTTGGAGGCTGCACACCCACACACACACTAATATATACACACACACATATATATATATATATATATATATATATATATATATGTGTGTGTGTGTGTGTGTGTGTGTGTGTGTGTTTCTTCTTTCTGAAAAGCACAGTAATCTTAGACTTTATCCATTTTCACACATTTAGTCTTTCTCTTTCAGGATTCATAGTTATGAGTCTTGGACATTCAAATGTTTGCTGATTATTTCTTCAATAGTGTTGTTAATTCCCTTCTTATGAAAATTTATTTACAAGCTTTGGAACTTCTATAGCCATACATATCTTTTTGGACTGATTGGTTTGCCAACCTGTTATGAAGAAATTTACTTTGGTTTGAAACTTATCTTGGGCTGCTATGTTTTCTATGGTTTTGATATTAGAGAAGACTCTGCTCTAACATGAAATATCCACTACTTATTTATATGTGGCCTTTTCTCAGCATGCATGACACCTGTGTGGTTACACCTGTCTATCTGGAATGTGTGCGCCTACCATCAAGGTGATCCTATGGGAAGTCTCCTTGCAGGAACCACTGGTATATACCAGCCATGTGCCATATCTTGTACATTGCCTGGGTTGCACATGGACATATTAGAAATAATTGGCTGGACATTACAGATCACCTGGATGTTCAGGGAATGGAAGTCCTTGTTCTTAATGTATCTCTTGGGACCAGAAATAGGTGTGGCCTGTATGTCAACATTAATTCTACCTACGATGCCCAGGACCTTAGGGAAATGGGACTCTAAAAGGAGGATTGCACGGAGTTGATTTTCTCCGCCAGTGTTCTGGGAAGCAGATATGCTCTTCCACATATTGTTGAGGAACCAGTTTAGTATTCACAAGACAGATGCCTCTGAAATCCCTAACACGATCACCAGAGGTCAACAGAATGTCCCTTTAGCTAAGATAGTTAACACATACCTTTGTGTCCAAAAGAATGGCTATACTTCTCAGTTCCACCTATGGGTGACACAGTTTGATTATGTCACTTAAAGTATCTCTATCCGTTACCTATTATAATGTGAGATGACTCCAGTACCATGTCCATCAGTACAGACATGTGTGACATGCAGCATTGTGACCACTGGATCTAGAGGTGTCTGACAACATATGCTGCCATACTATTGCTGATGTAATTCGTAACACAACTCCCACCATGTTCTACACAAATATCGACATTTATAATGGGTAAGTGAAGTCATACAGTGCTAGCTGTTTATGAAAGAGCCCATAAGTATGTATATCTTTGAATTGATTCACTAGTTTTGCTTCCTTCATATGCATATTCATATGGCTGATTTGAATATGGTTTTCCATTTACATGTCATTATGCAGTCATTTCCATGCACAACATCCCACACTATTTCAAGCACGACTGAGTAATACAATCTCTGTCTTTAAATCATCCCCATCCTGCACATGTTAGCTACCTGTGCTATTTTGCACCATGCGCTGCACTAACCCTGTGTGAATCCCTGCCTATAATCTGTGCATTAACCCCGTCGCCTGAAGACTTGAACCTAATCTCTCCAGCTCTTGACAGCTTTTGACCACTTGCATTATAACCTTGTCTTGCATGACATTTTTTTCTTCCTAATATATACATCCTGATCAAACTCTTTTCTAACTAAGCATCTATATTTCTAAAGATACTTCAGAGCGGTGCTGTTTTACAATAAGCCTTATAACTATTTTAGATAGCTGATAAATTTCTGCTACCCCTAGTCTCAGCTCATACTAACGAAATTCCTCAACAGCTGCTATTTCTGACCTACAAGTACTTGGCACCCATGACTGGTGAACCAACTGATTTTACCAGTCACTTACATAATAATAATATACATACTTATGAGCTCTTTCATAAACTGGCAAACAATGAATTATTTAAAACTTGCCTGCTTCTTTCTTAGGAATTAAGACCATTGTAGAAGTATGAATTTAGGGAGACTATTACACTCAACATCACAACTTCTTTTCCTTGCACAGATTTGAACAATGCCATAGATGGGGTGGCGTAAATACAGTGGCTGCAAGCTGTTATGGCTCATGGCAGGTATTGTTGAAAAGGTGGTGATTGTTCTCTGCAAGTCGTTGATGCACTCACTGCTATTCAGCATGAGTGGCGATCACCTGCATGCATGCAGTATTGGTAGCATTTAAGTAGGTGTAATCTGAATCATGGCTCATTAATGAAATGTCAGCACATGAAATGCCAAGTGCTGACACACTGAAAAAAAAGATCAAAACTTCAAGAGAATAGCAAATCTCGAACATCTCTCGTTGTGAAACCTCTTTTTGCAAAGGAGCATGCTCCCCCTCACCCCTCCATGTAGGAGGGGGCAAGCCCTCCACATCCTCCAGACTTGTATACACGAACTCCAAAATCACCATGCCTTTGTGAAATGGGAATATTCTGAGAAATGGTCGTCTTGGACTTAGTATATGTGAATATGTTTTTTGGCCATTTAGTCTCTGTGTTTCAGAACTCGCGCTAATAGGTCCCTTCATTTCAAATGGTCACCCTGAATCACAGCTGCTTAAAGGGTACACTGCTTGCAATGTGTTTGTGTTACAAAAGTAGTGAAAAAAACAAAGAGGTTTTATATGAAAACATAATAGCTGCTTGCGTACAGATTGAGGACATTCAGGAGGGTATTTTTTGTTTGTTTTGTTCTCAGTTCTAGTAGGATTTCTTGTTTTTTGTTCCTCAGCTTAGGTTCATGGTGAAATAACTAAGGGACTGAGAGATTGCCCAGGGCACCATTTACCACAGCTACAGCTTTGGAATTCGAATGAACATATTCTTAATAGACTTTTCCTTACATCTCAAAAAATTAGTAGACAGGTCGATTTTGCCCTTATCCCCAGATCCCCGACAGATTTGTAACCTGTATTTTTCTCTGGACAAGCAAGTGGGATGTGTTCTAACAATGTCAGATTTCTTTGCAAACCCTTCCTCACTAGTCTATCACTTAACACTCCTCTTTTTTTATTCATGTACAAATGAACCTTATATTGATTAAATGTATCTGCTTAATTTTACTGTATGGAATTGTTTGCATTACAGACACACACACACTGAAATTTATCATTATAGCTGAATTTATCCAATGTTCATTGTATATTCATTTATGAATTTTAGCATATCTAACATCTGGAGCCTTTCTCCCCGGGCCTCCGCTGAAAATCGGCTTCGTTCAAAGTCAGACTTTCCCAGTTAACAAATGATAAATAAATAAAAAAAATAATAATAATAAATGCTATAGTACTGTATTTTCTTTTCATCAAGCAAGATAAAACGATTATTCTACATTTTGAGTATGCCCCCACCCAACAAAATGATGTTAGGCTCAGTCCATCAGCCATTGACAGACTCACTACAAAGCTCTCTGCAGGATGACTTTAACAACACTTTCACAACATCATTTAACAGTAAACTCTTCAAAACAAAATCTGATGCTATTCAGCACAGCTCAGAAAGTCAGTACCAGTCCACTCATCTCCATCTTTGTCCCCTAAAACTGCCCGTCTGAACACATACCTGCCTTCTGGTATCTTGGCACACTTCTTCATGCTACCATTTCAGTTAATTGCTGTAATGAAACCATTGTCTCCAAAGTACTTAGCTTAATATCCTCTACAGGTAAGCACACCTTTTCACTCCTGGAACTTATTACTGCATAGCCAAAAATGTTCTCTTACTTAACTTAGAATACTTCAAGGACTGTAACTGCCTACAGAGAGCAATCAACAAAATGTGCCATTTTCTCAGTCCATCATATATCAGAATTTACCACTGAAACGTACTACTTACCACCAGCAATCTATTAACTCCTTCTTTAAATTTTTGCCCCTTCTAATGCTAACCTTCTTTCTTGAGTTGACGGTTGCTAACCTCTACGTAGCTCTATTTTGAATGCTACTACTCTTTTAGCCCGACTTTTACCTTAACCTGTACCAAAACAGCTTTTTGCAAGTTTGCTCCTATCCTTAGGAACTCTCTCCCACCTGAGAATAGGTATTCTCTAATTACTTCTTTTAACTGCTCTTTAAAAGAACATTACTTACAGCAAATGGACTACCAGTGTTTTCACAACCCCTCCAACCAGCGCAACACTTCCATATAACTGTTCTTTACTACATCGTCTATTGCATTATTCCAAGGTCACTGGACCAGCCAACTTGGCCAGTTAAACTTAATTAAAAATACATTCTAAATGTTTATGTATTAAATGCTGCTAAACCAAATTTTGGATTTCAGCAAACTCCGATTTGATCAAAATAATTACACTTTATATACATGTAGGATTACTTTTATATGCTTGTAACTCGGAGTGCACAGTCAAGCCCTTTCAAATACCAAACGCCAACACTCAAAATGTCAAACACCGACATTACCGAATATCCAAACTTGATTGATCCTGTGGCCAGTGTTTGTTCACTCTTTTTGGGATTTGATAGTCCAGGTTTTGGCATATGGTTTTGCTTACTTAGTCTCGACCATATAATAGCAAACCATTTATATATACCTGGAATGCCTCCCTAGTCCAATATGCAGATGGTTCTACATTAATATGCAAAGCATCGTCATTCCAACAGCTAAAGCTACTAATGCAGCAGTCTTTCTCTGCAGTTGAAACATGTCTTTCTGAAGCTCAGCTTATTCTCAACCCCAGTAAGACCAAACCCATGACATGTCAACTCCCTAGAGCTATAGATCCTCTCTCTGTCTTTAAGATCCCAGCTACAAACAATACCACCATCTCACCTGTTTCCCAGACTAAACTTCTGGGTGCGGTTATTGACAGCTCTATGAAATTTGACTTATACATAGCCCAGGCAGTCAAGTAAGTAAACAAAAAACTTGGTACTCTTTACAGAAATAGGCAATACCTAACCAATAGCACAAAGGCTACGACTGCAAGAACACACCTGATCTCCACACTCCCATTTTAACAAAGTTAAAAAAATCCGACATAGCAAAATTAGATACCTGCTATAATAAGACCGCAAAGTTTGCAACAGACTTGACCTTAGAACACACCACTGCCTTCCACTCAAGCAACTTAACTTGCAAGAACTATGTCCGCTCTTTCCTGACAACCAACTTACTAAATTAACCAGAATAAACCCTGCTCTGCA
>NC_056733.1:1067429414-1067514414 GCF_019279795.1 Protopterus annectens
AAGGGGGCTGATGATGATGACCCCACCAGTTAATGATAATATCCTTTATTAACTCTGCATCTACTCAAAGGACAAAACCACCACCGTAACATGTACAAGTATGCAAAATGTGAAGGTAATGCCACTCAATGCTAGAAGTCTAAACCTCAAAATGCACTCTCTCGAGACACTCCTAAAAATGGAGAACATCGATATCTGTGTAGTAACTGAGAATGGTTCAAGGCTCCAGAGACACACCTGCAATACCAGGCTACAACTCTTACCACACTTTTCGGCCACCAAACCAGGACCAAAACACTAAAGGTGGAGGAGTGTCCATATTCACTAAGGATATTCACACCTCCAGGCTAGTTGCCCAATACAAAGCATCTGAAATTCTCCAGGTGCAACTAACACTAGACAAGACTGTAATCCAAATTGTACTTTGCTACAGATCCCACACCATGCCCCAAGATTCTCACTACACCTTTCTAAACATGCTGGAAAATATTAACATACAAATAAACACCCTAATACTGGGTGATTTCAACTACCCTGCCATTAACTGGGAAAACACTCGTGTACCAACACCTTTGCCCAACGGTTCTTGGAATTCATAAATTCCAATGCCCTGGATCAACTAATCCATAGTCCCACCAGGGGGCTCCAATTTCCTGGACCCAGTCATTAACAACATGGGAAATCAATGCTCCACACCAGTGGTCACCCCGTCATTGGTTAGGTCTGACCTTAAGCTAATCACTGACATCCACATCCCACCCCCACCCCCCCAGTAAGGAAACATCCATAAAAAACTTCTCCAAGGCCAACTTCATGCTACTCCAGTCAAAAGTGACAAACTTCATGACACCCATGCAGACGGGAACTGAAAGTTCCAATGCCGAATCCTACCCTAAAGCACTGTACGAGCACATCCACTCGTGCATGAATCGTGCCATCCCAAATAGAACCAAGACACTCTCCTCCAAAAAAAGAAACCAATCTGGTGGTCCTCTGTCATAAACAAACTATACAACAGAAGGAAGAAACTGTTGCAGAAAAGAGGAAAATCCCAGGAGGCAAAAAACTCCCTTACCAGCCTCATTAAGAAGCTGCGATCCCTCATAAAATCATCCAAAGCTAGTTACAAAAATAAAATTGCCAAAGATTCCAAAGACAACTGCAAGGCATTCTATAGCTATGTCAAGAATCTAAATGGCAATGTCAGATCTGCTCTGAGTTACAACAGAATGGCATTAAATATTCTGATCCCAAGGATATTGTCAATATCCTGGCAGATCGATTCAGTGCCAACTTCATCTCCCTCTCACCCCCTAAAGGGCCCATCTCAATACAGAAAGATTGCCAAATTCCGGTAATCATGGCCACACAGGTAAAAACTGCACTCTCCAAAGCTAAGAATACAGCATCCGTTGGACCAGATGACATCCCAGTCTGTGTACTACATGAACTACAAAATTAACTGTCACCTCACCTAAGTGTCTTGTTTAATCATAGCCTCACCTCAGGCTTTGTGCCCACTGAGTGGTGCACAGCTACAGTTATCCCACCCCATAAGGGGGGATCCACCTTGGATCCTGGGAACTACCATCCCATCAGTCTGACAAGCCTGATCTGCAAGGCCATGGAACGTATTATCATGGAACCTATAAACAAAGACATTGGCAACCTTCAAACACTGTACCCCACCCAGTTTGGGTTCGTGAAGGGACGATGGTGTCTCCTGAACCTGATTAACTTCTTTGAATCAGTCTCTAGAGCCGTGGATGACAGTAAGGCAGTCCACACAGCCTATCTGGACCTTGCCAAGCCTTCAACACCATCCCGCACTCTGGAATTATAAAGTTACTAAGGTGGGCATAAATCCCTATGTCACTTGATGGGTTGCCAACTAGCTTACTGACAGAACCCACACTGTAGAAGTAGCTGACTCCAAATCCAGCTCCAGACAAGTGACAAGTGGAGTACCTCAGAGTTCATTCCTGGGACCGCTCTTGTTTGACATTTACTTCTCTGAAGTACAGGCCAACAGTGAAGGACTCTGGCTAACAAAGTTCGCAGATGACTGCAAACGGAGCCATTACTGAATCCCCAAATGATGTGGATATTCTACAAAAGAGCCTTACAGAAAAAGATGCTTGGTGCCAGAGCCATGGGCTCAAGCTCAATGCCAAGAAGTGTATAGTTTTCCCCTTTGGGAAAAACCATGTACCCATGAATTACCACATAGGTGGCAGTAAACTAAACACCAAAAGTGTGATAAGAGACTTAGGAACACAGGTGGAAAGTAGTTTCACCTTTGATAACCACATTGCCACAACAGTCAGGAAATCCTTCTATGTAGCACACCTCATCACTAAGGGCTTTTCATCCAGACAAAAGGAGGTCATTGTCCTACTGTACTCATCCCTCATTAGACCCATCATAGAGTACAATGCCCCATTTGTTATGTACCTCACAGGACATCTGCAATAACTGGAAGGGCCGCAGAAATATTTCACTAAAGGAGTCACATGCCTAAAGCAGATGCCCTTTGCTGACTGACTAAAACAACTCCAGCTATACTCTGTCGCATATCATCTACTCAGAGGTGATCTCTACTTAACATACAAGGCCATGTCAAACCCAGAGCTGTTGGACATGCTACACTTACAGAAATCCCAGTCCATCAGAGCCACATGCTCCATGGACCTAAACCTTGTCATCACAATGAACAAAACATGTTGGAGGGATAGGTTTCTGACCCAGAGACTCCCCATACTCTGGAATAGACTGCCCATACATGTCAAGCAGAGCGCCTCCTTGGCCCTCTTCAAAAGGAACCTTGATGACTGGATGGGAGATAGGAAATTTACCCCGGGGATCATGTCAGTTGCCCTGCTAGACAGGGGTCCAAGGAAGTAAATATTGTGGGAAGAAATAGCCAGGGAATTGTTATGGCTAGGCTTGTATCGGCCCTTAGGCTGATAGCCTAGTACCAACCTATGAACTTATGTATGTCAGGACCAAGGCTTTGGCAAATTTCATCCATTTTCATCACATTCTTAGGCATGACACAATTCCCTACCCACAATAATTTCCTGCCTAAAAATCTCAAGGTATCCCCTGTCTATGAACATATTGCACAACTTGTCTAGCTCATTCATAAATGTATCATCTTCAGACACCAATCTGGAAAGACAGACAACTTGTCTCTTAACCAGACAGCACTTTTGTTTGCTGGGATGACATCTCTCATATAATGCAGCACAGATGAGGTAGCTTTATTATTTTTTTTCAGTTACGTTTGATCTGTATTTACAAATATGTATTGTACAGGGGAGCACACTGGCACAGCAGTTACTATTGTTGCCTAACGTAGCTTGTGTTGTCAGTTCATTTCTCAGCTGGGGTGCCATTTTTGTAGAAATTGCACACCATCCCTGTGTCTGCTTGGGTTTTTGCTGGGTGCTTAATTTTCAATCCAATTCAAAATACATGCTGTATGTAATTGGTGAGCATCAAAACTGATATACAGGGTTGGAGGTTGGCATAATCGAAGGTTGGGGTTTGGTATAATGGTGAAGGTGTTTACCACACAGATACAAGGTACAGGGTTTAATTCTCACCTTTGAAAGGGAAGTTATCTAGGGTTAAAATGGCCTGCAAGGGCAGTTAGCCTAACACTTGCCTTGTCTTACCACTCTCTCTCTCTCTCTCTCTCTCTCTCTCTCTGTATACATATTTTGTTGTGTCTTTCGGCTTTTCCCGGTTAGGGATCACCACAGCGGAACTCCGGTCCGCTAATGATTGGCAGTTGATTTTTACGTACCGAGTTGCCAGCCCTGACGCACAACCTTCAAAGAAGGTACGCCCCATTCACGCATGTCTCCACGCAGAAGATGCTCTAGCTGAGAGTCAAACCGGACAGCGTCTTACTGTGAGGCGACAACGCTACCGCAGCACCACCACAGCGGATTCTCTCTGTATACATATATAATGTGTGTATATATATATATATATATATATATACACACACATATATATATATATATATATATATATATATATATATATATATATATATATATATATATATATATATATATATGTGTGTGTGTGTGTGTGTGTAAAAGCCAGTTGTGCTGGGTAAACAAATAAACAGCAAAAAAGAGAACTCCAATACAATCTTTTGGAATGGAAATGCATTAACCCCAGCATTTATGATAGAGCAACCATTATCAGGTGATTATTTCAAATTTAGAATTAAACCCCAAAACATATAACCAATTCAACATTGTTAACACAACATGTCATGTACACACACTCATAGTTAAAATAGCCAGTTAATTATTTATTGGCTTTATTTTATTTTACTTTACATTTGTTAATCAGGTAAGTGTAGTCATTTAACGATACCTTTTAGCCATTGCCTGGGCCATGGAGGCAAGACAGTTACAAACAAACATTACTGCATGTGATTACAGAATTTAAAACAGAAAATGATGTATAACATTTAACTTATAATATTAGACATCCAAGTAGTGAGAGCATTTACCTGTGATTCTTATTATAAGAATATAATCTCAAATAAAATGAATACCTGGATAGTCCCTATTCTTCAAAAAAAGATGGGTACATATTGCTTGTCCTGTTACAATATATGCATTTTTATATTATTATTGTTTCTTTTTTTATTATATTTTTGTTGTATTTTTGTACTCCAGTATTAACTTTTCATAATTATTTTATTTTTTTTCTGGAGCTTTCCTCCACAGGCCACCAAATGCACTGAAAATGGATCTTGCATGGCCCAATCTATCTTGGTAAACCAATGAGTTTGTTTAATATTGCAGTAAAACAAATTCCAGTATAAAACAATGCAACACTGACATCTAGTGGCAGTAACAAAGTAAACTGAGGGTATATATTACAATGACAAAATACCTATCTGCCATTTGTTCAATGGAATGGATTATTTCTATGGTGATCTGCAAATGTATTTCCAGAAAGCCCCCCCCCCCCCACCGCAAATAGTTCTCACCAAAACAAATCATAACAAATTGTGGAAGATTTGTTTAGGAAAACAAAACCTCTAAGGCAGCAATAAATTAACTTTCTGATTTAACAGTATATTACATAGCACTCATACCTCTCAACTGTCCTGATTTTCACAGAATGTCCAGATTTTTGCCTCATATCTTTGGTCAGTTGTGGTTTTCTGGCAAACCACTGGGGACTGAAGTCACTAAATAATGACACATATTTGAGTTTCAGGTTTCATGTCCTTCAGAAAATGCATGCTAACACAAATCCTGTTATTCTAGCAACTTTCTAAGTTTATAAGAGCAATATTTAAACCATGTCCCTATTTTTGAGCCTTTGTCCACACATTATTTTCAGCTTTGTCCAGATTTCTTGCGCTAAGAGGTTCAGAAGTATGCATAGCAGCTCAGCTTTGAACTGCATGTCTCCAACCCTACTATTTTACCCGAAGTAAACTCCATAAAATAAAGAACTATAAAGGACTGCTTGGTTGCTCAAAATATTACAGAAGACATCCCCATATTGATGCATGCATACACACAAAGATGAGCATGTACATTAATCTCTATCATTGCACTTCATCCTGGTACATTTACAAGCCTGAGTGGCAATTATGTAATATTTTACAGATTAATATTTTACTACAGCAAAAAATAAATGAAAAACATTTATACACAGCTGTGCATACAAGTAATAATACCTCAATGTTACTGTCAGTATCAGTAATGCTGTCAAGACTATGATTTAAATACTAAATGTTACTCTTGTGGAGCACTACAGATGCAATACCAGTTTTCAGTAATTTAATTGTAGTCCAACTCAGAACCAGGTTTTAGTAATGGGATTATTCATTACATCATCGCTCCTGGTATATGATTCATTTCTTTACATTCTTCACAAAATGTTTACCACAGTTCAGAATAAGACATTCTTCACATATCACTTATAATTTCTATCATAATTACTTTTTTTTTATTCTTAATACAGTTTCTGCCCACATCCCCTACTGGAATCCTCTTAGGTATCATGTCCAGTGCTATTATGTCTCTGTATAAGTAGGAGTGTAGCTGGTATATTCAAAAATTCTGGATTTGTATTGCTGTCTTCCAGCTGGGAGTCTAGGAAATCATGAGCAAAATCATGCATCCTTGTGAAAAGAAACTGTTCATCACGCAACATTGTTGTGATACTTGAGAACCTTGAATGCACTGGAGTGCATAGTAATTGTTCATCCTGTCTGGGACAGAAGCTCCGTCATTCATCCTTCAAGAGGCATGGCCTTGGTTATCACTAAATTCTGATCTTTCTTGTCTATCTTATTTTTTAAAAACAAGAAACATCTTTATTAAATTATCATGTATGACATAGGCCATTGTACACTTATATAAATTAAAATAATTGAAAGTGACACAATCTCAGTTATACATTCCAAATCGTGCTAACACAGTTGTAGCTGCAAACATTATACATCACTTTTAACATATCCGGTCACTGTTAGTCAACCATTACACAGCTCATTCAAATCCTGCCTTCTTTTAAACATTGTTCCTCCTCTGCATGTATTGATCCCACATTTCCCATTTCCTCCTATGTAATTTGCTCCTTCTCTTTTCTAAAGATCCTAGTTCCAGTTGTTTTATCTCTGTTACTATCTTTACTACTTCTTGTAAAGTTGGTTTAGACTTTGATTTCCATTTTCTAGTAATTGTTTTTTTGACAGCCATCATCATTAGACTCAGCAAGGCCTTACTATGTCTAAGCAATTTCAATTCTGTATCATAGCTTAAAAAATGATTTTGCTAGTTACTCCAATTAGCTCACCCAGCATCTCCAACAGAGCAGTCTACAGGGCATCTTTAAAGTCTGCCAACTCATTACACTCCCAGAAAATATGTTCCTGGTTACCTCTTTCTTACCCATCACACCTCCAACATTTGCTGTCTACCTGAGAAAAAAAAATATTTTAAATCTGCTTGGAGTATAAAAATACAGATGTAAACACTTTCCGGCAAAGATCCTAAATCTTCTAGATTTTGTTGCATATTTGGGAGACATACATATATCCCACATTGTTTCTTTGTAAATTCCTTATTTAATCTCTCTCCTCATCCTTCCTAACCTCCTCTGATTGATTCTTATAGTTAGCATGCAATATTTTATATACTAATTATTCTTTTCTTAATTGCAACTTCTGTTCTAGATTCTACTAAAAACTCTACCAGTACACGTCTTTCATTTAGGACCCCCCCCCCCAATTTCTTTCTCTTTACCTATAGTCTGATATCAGTCCTTGATAAGGAAGGCAATCTCTAGCCTGCAGTCCAAATAATTTGTTGCCGTCCCATTCTATTACCTTTCCCTCTCTAGATATTTGCTCCCAGTACCTTGGTTCCTTTGCCAGTTTTCTCCAATATATTTCAGCCCCCTCTTGGCTATTGTCTGTATCCCTAATTGCAGTCATCCCTATTGGTAGAATCTCCTTTCTCCATTCCCTTGTTGGTTTAGTTCTTAGAAGACGCTCTGCTACTTTATGAATATAATATTCTGTATGATTATTATTGTTCTCCTTAAAGGTCTCCATCCAAAATCCCAATACCTCCCTGTTACTTGAGCTTCTCCCCATTTCATCATCATCTCTTTTCACTTTGAATTATGGTTTTCTGCTTGCGCTTTGTATAGGAGCTTTAACTGTGTAGCTCTGAAATATCCCTTCAACTTAATTAATACTACACTTCCCTGTTCTACTGGAAGAATAAGCTTATCCCACTTGACTCCTGCTGTCTTTCCCTCCCGGATAAAATCCTTCAGCTCTTTATTAATTGCTTTCCACAACTTCTCCTCTGGTTGATAAAAATAGTCCTGACCTGTGTATATGTCTAAAGGGACTAAAAACATTTTAAATGCTTGCATCTTACTATCAAAATTTGTATGACAGAGCTTCGCTTTTCTCAGTTTTTGTATTATCTTTTGTTTAATCTCTTCCCACATATCCTTAGCTGCCGAACTAGTATCATTTTTAATCCATACTCCTAAATACTTCATTTTATCATGTACCCATAAATATGGATATTGCTGAACCAATTCATATGTGGATACATAATTTACCACTATCTCTTTTGTTTTAGCTTCATTAATTTTGTATCCTGAAAAGATTTGAAACTGTCTCAATATGTTCCACAGCACTGTAATGTCCCTTTCTGGTTTTGACAGGTATAAAATAATATCATCTGCAAATAAAACCGGCTTTCCTTGATTACCATAGCAATTATATCCTTGAATTTCTGAGTCCCTTATTTTCTTTGCCTGTGGTTATAAATATAATGCAAATAACAAAGGGGAAAGGGAACACCTCTGCCTGGTTCCTCTGCTGAAGCAGAGGTTATCAGAGAGGACCCAACTCACGTTAATTTTCTCCTCCATTCCCTCATAGATCCTAATCAACCTTACAATTTTATCAGGGAATGCAAATTCTTCCATTGCTCTTCCCATAAAATCCCAGCTTACTCTATCAAATGTTTTCTCTGCATCAAGACCCATCAATAACAATGGTATTTTCTTACATTCTACTTCCCTCTGGGTCATCACTGTTCTGTTTATGTTGTCAAATGTTTACCTCCCTCCACAAAACTGCATTGATCCATATATATATATATATATATATATATATATATATATATATATATATATTTATTTTTATTTATTTTACATTTGTTGACTGGGATAGTCCGAATGGCTATATGTCCATTTTCAGCAGAGGCCCAGGGAGAAAAGCTCCACATACCAAAAACGAGACAGTACATACATCACTGAGTGATAAACTCAGGCAGACATGTTTAGAAAAATATAGACAAAGAATACAGGCAGATATCAATATACATTGGATTGGCAAAGACATATCAGAAAATGTGAACAGAGAATACAATCAGATCTCATAATTCAAATGCTGTGAGGCATAGATACTTGGCTAAACAGCAGGTTGGGTAGCAAGACATATATTAGTAAAGTTGTTAGTCAGGTTTAGAACAAGAGCACAGCCAGTGAGATGTGAGGTATTTTTTGAGTTCTCTTTTAAATAGCTGTAATGAGGTTTCCTTGGTAACGGTTGTAGGGAGAAGATTCCAGATTTTACCGGTTAAATTGGCAAATATAGCATCGCCTGCAGAGTCGTTGGATTTTTGGGTCAGTATCATTAGTTTATCAGCTGAGCGTAATGGCCTGGGGGCACTATGAGGGGTGAGAATATTTTTGAGGGAGGGGTGTTATCAGGATGATGGAGTATTTTATGCACTACTATAAGCTGGTTGAACTGTAGAAGGGTAGGATACTCTAGCCATCCCAGTGCTTTGAGGTTCTGGCAATGGTGGTTCCTAAAAGCCATGCCAGTAGCAAATCTGGCTATATGATTGTAACATCCTGATAATTTGTTGAGATCGGTTTTGGATAGTTTGGTGAGTACAGGGGAGACATACTTAAGGGTAGAGAGGAGGTGTGATCTTGCAATAGCTACACTAGCTTGGGGGGTGAGGAAAGGTTTGGCTCTGTACAGGGAGCCAAGTTTTTTGTTAATGGACTTAACAGTGCGATTGACATGTTTATTGAATTTAAGGTTGTAGTCTATTATTACACCTAGAAGCTTTGTATGGTCATCAGGGGAGATAATGGTGTCATTGCTAGATTTGATGTTGAAGGAAGGAGGAGAAATTCTATGGATTAGGAAAGAAAAGTAGTAGCTTGGTTTTGTTAGGAGTTAGAAGCAGGCGGCGATTAACTAGCCATGTTTCTACCATGCTGAAAGTGGTCTGGGTGATGGTTAGAAGTTGTGTAGGAGAGGAGGCGGAGCATATTATCGTTGAGTCATCTGTGTATTGGATGCAGGTGGCTCCTGAGATGGTGGTGTGCAGATCATTGATAAAGATAGAGGAAAGAAGGGGACCTAGTATGGACCCTTGTGGGACACCTAGGGTTAGAGGAAGTTGGGATGACAGCCTGCTCTGCCATAAGACAGCCTGCTGTCTACCGCTTAGGTAGGAGTGAAACCATTGTACTGCTTGTTGGTCAGTAGCTGATGGTTGACTATATCGAAAGCTTTTGAGAGATCTAGGAAGAGTGCTGAAGATCGTTTGTTGCTGTTACGATGAAGACTGATGACATTAGACAAATATATATATATATATATATAGGCATCACTTTTGCCATTCTTTTAGCTATTATAGACATAAACACTTTATAATCATGATTTAGCATTGAATGGGCCTGTACAAAGCTGGATCTGATGGATCTTTACTCTTCTTAGGTATTACAGCTACCATCATTTTCTTCCAGGATATTGATACTTCAGCTGCTCTTAAAATAATGTTAAACAAAACTTTCCAGATCTTTATAATTTTTTTTCCCTTCTAGCTTCCAAACTTCCAGAGGAATGCCATCTAGTCATGTGGGCGTTCCTGTAGATTGGTTATACATCACCATTTGTATCTCATCTCCTCCTATCCTAAGCATTAGTAATTGAGTCTCTTCTCCCTCTAGCCTTGGCATATTTAATTCTTCCCTAAACATTTCCATTTGTACCTTTTCCCGATTTCCATTTTTCTCTGCTTTATACAGACTTTCATAGAATTTCTGAAATATTTCTAATACTTCTACAGGATCCCTTGTTATAGGCTCCCTAAGCTTGGTGATAACCCTTTCTACTTTATGTTGCCTGAATCGTTGTGCTTAAAGTGTTGTGCTTTAGAGTTATTATCAAAAAATTAGAAGTTATGTACCTACCATAACGTTCCATGTTAGTTGTCTTCTCTCGCCTTCTTTCTTGCTGGATGGGTTCGGAGCCGATCCTCGGCTCCGACTCGGCACTTGCTTAGCTTGAGAACTCCTTTTACCAGCTCGAGGCAACCCTATATCCCATGATGCAAGGCAGAACTACCTCAGATCTCGTTTGGTAGCTAACCTACCCTGCTAAGGACTAACCTAATATATTTTAGGAAACCCAAGTTCATAATAAAGGAGTCCTCTAATGAAGGCTCAGGAGGAAACAACCTGATAGGAACTCTTCAAGATCTGTCCAGGCCAGGGGGAAGGAGGGAGGGACGCAAGAAAGAAGGCGAGAGAAGACAACTAACATGGAATGTTATGGTAGGTACATAACTTCTAAATGTTAAGTTGTCAATCTCGCCTTCATTCTTGCTGGATGGGACCGCGTCCCTAGCACCTGTATCCCGGGTGGCTCAATGGAACAGACTCTTGAGAACTGTGGAACCAAAACTGGCCCTGTCTCTGGAGGCCAAATCTAACTTGTAATGAGAGACAAAGGTATGAGGAGTGGCCCAAGTAGCTGCTGCACAAATGGTATCAATGGGTAGTCTATCCTGAAAGGCTGCAGAAGTGGATAGACTCCTAGTTGAGTGTGCTTTCGGTTTAGAAGGTAGTTGCTTGCCTCTGAGTGAGTACACATAAGAAATGGTGGAAGACAACCATCTGGATAAGGTCACTTTAGACACTGGGAGACCTTTCCTGTTTTCTGCATAGGAGACAAATAATTGGTCCGATTTCCTGAATTGTTTCGTTCTATGCAAATAGTACCTGAGCTGACGATGGACATCCAAAAAATGAAACTTTTGTTCAGCTCTGTCAGAATAGTTTGGGAAAAAGACTGGTAGATCGATGGATTGATTAATATTGGTTTGAGAAACAACTTTGGGGAGAAAGGACGGGTTCGTTCTTAAGGATACCCTGTCCTTGTGAAAAACCAAGTAAGAGGAACGGATGCAGAGAGCTTGAATCTCGGAAACCCTTCTTGCTGAAGTGACAGCCAGTAAAATATAGTTTTCCAGGTCAATAATTTCAATGAACATGAAGCAGACGGTTCAAAGGGTGGTAACATTAAGGATGCCAACATTAAATTTAGATCCCATTGTGGAGGAGGATGTTTTATTGGCGGCTTTAGGAGAAACACTCCTCTCAGAAAAGCCTTGCATAGTCTATGAGACATAATGTTATGATCTTGCAAGCCAACATGATACTTGGAAATAGCAGCCAGTTGAACTTTTACTGTAGATGAAGAAGATCCTGACTGAAAAACTTCAGCCAGGAAATCTAAAACAGAATGCACAGGAGCAGTAAAGGGATCAATATTTCTGGAATTTGCCCAAATGGAAAAACGTCGCCACTTGCTAGCATAAATGGTTCTGGTGGACGACTTTAAAGAAGCCACTAAGATATCTCTGACCGGATCAGAGATCATAGGAAGCCTGGCTAGGGAAGGAAGTGGAGCAACCAAGCAGTGAGGTTGAGAGAATGAATGGCCCGGTGCTGTTGACCCGACTGGTGGATCAAGAGATCCGGAACTGGGTCCAGATGCCAGGGCTGCACCAGGAGGTGACGATGCAGAGGCGGAAACCAAATTTGTCGAGGCCAGTAAGTGGCAATGAGAATCAGCTTGGCCCTCAAAGCGGTGGCTTTCTGAATGACTTGTGGAATCAAGGGAAAGGAGGAAAGGTACAGAAGTCCCCGGGGCCAATCCTGGGTTAGAGAGTCTCTCAGGGGTTGGCCTGGTAGGGGAAAGAGGGTGAAAAAATCGGGGCACTTGTTGTTTTGGGGTGTAGCAAAAAGATTGCAACAAGGTGTGCCCCACTTCAGAAAAATCTAGTCCACTACAGATTGATTGAGAGACCACTCGTGAGGCATGAGAATGGATCTGCTCAGCCTGTCCGCCAAGAGGTTGGACCTGCCGGGGATGTGCATTGCTATCAGAAACCGATGAGAGGAGATTGCCCATTGCCCTGCTTGTTGATGTACCAGACCACGGATGTTGTCCATTTGTACTGCAATAGTCCCCGCGGGAAGAAAGTCATTGAGGGCTTGCAACGTTAAAAGCACCACTCTCATCTCCAGGACATTAATGTACAGATGGTATTCTATGGGTTGCCACGTCCCGTGGACCATCCTGCCCTGATAATGCCCCCCCACCCGATCAGAGAGGCATCCGTAGTAACTGTGGCAACCGGAGGAGGGGGAACAAAAGGTTGGCCCTGATGAAGAAGAGGGGAAGATATCCACCAGTTCAGATGGGTCCTGCACGATTGTGTGATTTCGTGCCTCATCGGAAGACTGTGGAATGACCACTGAGTGAATAACATCCACTGCAGAAGACGCATGTGGAAGCGAGCCAGTGGTAGAAGAACAATGGCCGCAGCCATAAGACCTAGAACCTTTAGTATCAGTCTGGCTTTGACTTTGCTGCTCTGCAATAAAATCCGAACGTATTTTTGGATGTCCAGAATTCTTTGATCTGTTAGTCTGGCTAACATTTTGACGGTGTTTAATTCTGCGCCTATAAAGGTGATAGATTGGCAAGGCCGCAGAGAAGATTTTTCAAATTCACTGAAATTCCCAAACTCCTGCATAGCTGCAGAGTGTAGTCTCTGGTCTGAAGAAGCTGACACCTGGTGGTGGCGGAGAGGAGCCAGTCGTCTAAATAAGGAAACACCTGGAATCCTTGACGTCTCAGATGAGCTGTGACCACTGCCATGCATTTGGTAAACACTCTGGGGCTGGCGTGAGGCCAAAGGGCAGGGCTCTGAAT
Source organism: Protopterus annectens (assembly GCF_019279795.1). Taxonomy (NCBI): domain Eukaryota; kingdom Metazoa; phylum Chordata; order Ceratodontiformes; family Protopteridae; genus Protopterus; species Protopterus annectens. Next base: position 1,067,443,021 of record NC_056733.1, read on the forward strand.
TGGTAATGACTGGTCCCTAGCCGGCGGAGAAACCTTCTGGAGCGCCTGTGAATCTTTATGTGATAGTATGCGTCCTGAAGGTCTATAGAGCACATCCAGTTGTCCTTGCCCAGAAAGGGCAGAATGGACTGAAGCGTGTCCATCCGAATCTTGCCTTCTTGACAAATCTGTTTAGACTGCTCAGGTCTAATATTGGTCTCAATCTCCCGTCCTTTTGGGGACCAAAAGAATCTCGAGTAGACGCGGATCCTACTTGGTCTGCCGGAACAGTCTGGACGGCTCTTTTTTCTAGGAGCTTTGAAACCTCCTGTTCTGCCAAAATCCCTTTGACCGGGTGAGATGTCTGGAAGGGATTGTTGAGTGCAGGATACCTTTCGAAGGGGATTTTGTAACCCTCGGATATGATCGACTGTACCCACATATCTTGTGAAAGGGAATGCCAGGCTACTGGGTACAGCGAAATCCTTCCCCCGACTGCCTCCAAGGGTGGACAGTCGGGCAACACCTCAGGGGTGCTGAAAGGGCTTCTCAGGAAGAGACTCCCTGTTGCCCTGGTTCTGAGGACCCCCCCCTACCTCTAGGGCGGCGTCTATTATTGCTACCCCCTCTGCCTCTGGGGGTAAACTGACCACGTGTGTCCGGTGTAGCTCCTTGGGCTTTGCGGAACCACATCTTCCCTCCCTTCTGACCCTTGGGATATGGTCTAGAAGGGGTGGAAAAATGGACTCCAATGGCAGAAAGAGTTTTACCGTCCTGCTCACACCTGGTCAAGGTATCCTTCACCTGAGGTCCGAACAAAGCTGAACCGTCAAAGGGGGTATTGGTGAAGGACGCCTTAAAGGGGTCCGCAAAATTACAAAGCCGCATCCAGGCTTGACGTCTAAGAGCCACTCCTGTGCCTGCGGCCCTGCTCGCTCCATCGGCCGCATAGGATATGAGCCGCATGGAGGAGTTGGATAAGGAATTCAGGATTGCTAGCTGTGAGGCAATCTTTTCTTGAGCCCCAGCAGCAGAAGGATCCTGGACCACTTCACCTAGTTCCTTGAGAATATCTCTTTGAAGCCTGGTGAAGTGACAAAGGTAGTTCAGCGAGCATAGCAAAGGTCGCTGAAGAAAACATCCGCTTTCCATACCTGTCCATGGTCCTAGAATCTTTGTTAGGAGGATGGACAGGTACTGAAGGATCCGCAGTTCCTTCTTAGTGGCGCCGCCACCACCATAGCATCCACAGAGACGCCTTGGAAAGAAACTGTTTGTCCGTAGGGGCCGTAATAAACTTGGATGGTCTCCTGGGGACAGGTTCCACAGAATCTGGAGCTGCCCACGCCTTCCGAGCCACTACCTGCATAAGTGGGTCGAAGGCGGAGACACCCAGGAGGTGGAGGGTCGGGATCCAAAGCCTCCAGGTATACCGACTCATCCTCGGAGGGGTCAATGGAGGCCAATTCCCCTCTGTTTGAGGAGCTCAAGGATGTCTGAAAAGGAGACATCCTCAGAGGGGGATCGTGGGGAACCCTCCGACTCATCTAAGTCGGTATCAGATGTAGTAGACTCAGGGGAGTCTGTGTGTTTCCTCTTACACATCCTCTTCCGAGGGGGTTCCCCTGCAGGATCAGGAGAAACCTCGGAAGAGGAAGATATTCCCAATGGGGAAACCTGGGGCGATGGATCCCTGGGCCTGAGAGCAAGAGGCTGGCAAGAGGCGTCTACAGGCACCAAAGAGGGAGGAGCTAGAGGGATGGACCGTTGACCTGGCTCAGGTGCCAGGACACTCCTCATCACCTCAAAGGCTCACCTCCCCGGGAGACCGGAATATTCCCGTTCCGAGGAAATAGGAATTCCCGGCTCCACTGAGAGGGAAGGCTCCGAGGCCGATGTCGGTGCCGAGCTTACCAAAGCCGAAGCCCCGAGAGGGAGAGCGGGGTCAGACAAGGGTCCGATGCCACTAGCCCCCTCGGAGCCGACAAGGGAAACTCGACGACTGGATCCCTCCAAGGAAGGTCTCAAGGAGGAGATCGGAGCCAAAGACGACGGAGCCGAAAAAGGATGTATCGGTTCCGGCACCGACACAGTCGCTGTCCCGAGAAGCTCCGGCTCCGAACTCTGGTGGGGAGTCGGAGGAGGAAGTTCAAGGGGTGAAGCAATAGCCGAAGTCTGCTGAGATGGGCTATGGAGCATTTGGGCCAGTGCCTGCGACTTTAACAGCCTGCTTACCACCCTCTCTAAATCATGGTCAGACAGCCTGGAAGATCTTGAAGATCGGCTCCGATGACTCCGCTCCGACAAAAGAGGAGACCCGGGCAGTGGATAGATTCCAAAGACGGGGACCGAGATCTCTTCTTGGAGGAAGTCATCGGAGCCGACGTCCTATGAGTTCCAGATGGAGCCGAAGGCTTCTCGGCTCCGATACTGGATACTGTGTTGGCTCCAGCCGGAGCCGACAAGGCAACAGCAGATTGGGAGTCGGAACCGATCAGAACCGACCCTAGCTGAGAAGGAGAAAGATCGGCTCCGGCCGGAGCCGATCTCGACTCCGAAGGAGTCGGAGCCACCGGGGAAGGCTTGGAAGCTGAAGCCTGACCCTTAGATGGCTTGGAAGGCTTACTGGACCCAGGTTTAGTGGGTGAACCTTCCGGCTTTAGCAAGCCATGGAGGATTAACTTATTCCTCCTTTCCTGCAGGACTCGCTGGCTAAAAGAGAGACACAAAGCACAGGAGTCCTGCAGGTGTAAAGGCCACAGGCAGTAAACACAAGAAGTGTGACCGTCTGTCAGAGACATTTTCTGACAGCACGAGTCACACTTCTTGAAGCCCGAGACCTTTACCTCTTTAGACATAGTCTAAGGAAAAAAGTAATAAATACTCTCACACACACACACCAAAACAGTCACACAAATTAATCCCACAAACACAGACACACAGGTAGGGATTAATAAGGAAGGCCTAGACCTAACTGAAATTTTTAAACTTTTTATAAAGTAAACATTTTTTAACTATAAGGGGAATAGGGTGATTGTATGGACACTACACACTAAAAAATAGGAAAAGGGGAAGATAAACCCTGACTTAAGCTGTTTGAAAAACTCAAACTTACCTCAGCTGGCAAAAAAGGAGACCTCTTCGCAAAGCGGCAAACGAGATCTGAGGTAGTTCCGCCTTGCATCATGGGATATAGGGTTGCCTCGAGCTGGTAAAAGGAGTTCTCAAGCTAAGCAAGTGCCGAGTCGGAGCCGATCCATCCAGCAAGAATGAAGGCGAGATTGACAACTTAACATCAGTGGCTTAAGAGCAATTTTTCTAAACTCATGCCTATTATTGAGGTAATCCCTTATTTTGTGTTTAGCATTCTGTAGTTGATCTTTCTTGTTCTGTGAGATTTCCCCTATTTTGCAATACTTTTAATTTTTGTCAGTCCCTCTAAATAATTCTTATTATTTCTTAACCATATCTCTCTTTCTTTTATTTTCACAGTATTTTAAATTCTACTTTAATTTTATCCCACTCCCTAGCTATGTTTTCAGAAGAAGTTGCTATCTTTTTCTAATAGCTCCTGAATAATTTCCACTACCCATTCCTTAACTTCCTCTCTTTTCAACAGATAGGTAGAAAAGCACCAGTGTTTAATTTTTATTTCACTACCCTGTGTTTTTATTTTAGTTAGTATTGGCACATGACCTGAAATAGTTATTGGATATGTATCAAGACCTTCAGTTAAATGCATATGTTCTTGTGAACTGTAAATTCTGTCCAGCCTAGCCCATTTATATATCTTAGGGAATAATAGTAAATTCACTCTGAATTCTTAGTACTGAATTCACATCTTCCATGCCAAATATTTTCATAAATTTATTTACAAATCTACCCTTCTTTGTTATATTTCCCTTTCTGGGGCCCCAAACACATCCCCACCTATAAGTAATTTTCCTTGCTGAAAGCTGATTATTTCTTTCAGAATTTTCTTAATTATAGCAGTTTTAGGCAAAATATAAATTTATTTATTGTATTTATTTATTTATTTATTTGCAGTTGTTTAACCATGATAGTCCATTGGGCCTAAAAAACCCGTTTTCAATGGAGTCCTGGGGAGAAAAGCTCCACATACAGATTATACAAATATTATATTCCACATACAGATTATACAAAGGTTATGTTACACACATAGTTTATATGAGAAATTAAAGAAAAAACATTGTAGAAATTCTGATTATAAGTTAGACTAAAAAATATCAACAAAAACAAGTGATACAGGCATAAAAAAATTCTTTTTTTTTTTTGCTAAAAATTTCAGGGTACAATTAAGGAGTTGTATGCTAGGAGCCAGCATGAATTTGCTACCTGGGATTTGAGAAAAAGGAAAGAGGAAAAGTGTTGGGAGTAGAGAGTAGGTTATGAGGGATGTGAACAGGAGCATTCCCAAGATGATGTTAAATGAGAGTGTAGTGATTTTTTAAAGGATGGCAGGCTTGCAATTGCATGAATTTGCTACCTGGGATTTGAGAAAAAGGAAAGAGGAAAAGTGTTGGGAGTAGAGAGTAGGTTATGAGGGATGTGAACAGGAGCATTCCCAAGATGATGTTAAATGAGAGTGTAGTGATTTTTTAAAGGATGGCAGGCTTGCAATTGTATGAATGAAGGGGGGGAGGGAATTCCATAGGCGTGCTAATGAGAAGGACAGGAGGTTTTGTCCTGGAGGGTGTAGGGGTCTGTAAACTTCTAGGAGGTTTTGATTATTAGATCTTAGAAGTCTTTGAGTTTTGTGCATTTTGAAGGTAGTTGAGAGAGAGGGACAGAGGGATGGCTGGAAAATGAGTTTATGTGCATAGGTGAGCTGAGTGTAGTAGAGGTAGTTAGGAAGCTCTAGCCAGTTGAGTTTATGGAGTGGTTCACAGTGATGGGTGGATGATTTGTTACTGGTGGCGAATCTGGCTATTTTATTGCAACAAGATGAGAGCTTGGTTTTCAGGGAAGATTGTAGGTTTATAAGAAGAGGGGCACGATAGAGAAGGGAGGGAAGGAGAAATGTGGTAGCGAGAGTAATTTTGGTAGTTGAGGTGAGGAACCGATTGTGATGGTAGAGCAGGCATAGTTTTTGGTGAGTTTTTTTTATATTTAGTAGCAGGTGGGAGTTGAATTTGAGCTTGTCATCAATTTGGACTCCTAGTAGTTTGGTTTCAGATACTACCTCAAGAAATGTGTTGTTTTGGCTGGTGATGGAGAATAGAGATCTATCAAAGTTATGAGTTTTGGAGGGGGTAAATATCATAAGTTTAGTTTTTGCAGCACTGAGTGCACGATGGTTGTCTTTCATCCATTGTTCTGTGGTGGTGAAGGCATCTTGGGTAAGATTTAAAAGAGTTGGGATGGATGCGGCAGCACAGATGATTGTGGAGTCGTCCACATATTGAATAATGTTTGCAAGGGGGATAGAGTGGTAAAAGTCATTGATGAAGATATTGAAGAGGAGGGGGCCTAAAATAGAACCTTGTGGAACACCTGTAGGGGTGTTGAGGAAGGAGGAGGTGGCTTTTTTCCACTTGACGGCTTGTTGCCTATTGGAGAGATAACTAGTAAACCAATGGAGGGAAGAGGGGGAAAGGTTTAGGTTAGATAGCTTAGTAAGAAGTAGGTTATGAGAGATAGTGTCGAAAGCTTTAGAGAGATTGAGTAGGATGGTAGATACAGTGAGGCCAGAATCTATCTCTTGCTTTATTCACAGTCTCAAGGAAGGATAGGAGGGCAGTCATAGTACTATGATGGGGTCTGAATCCATGCTGTGTGGGAGTTAATAGATTGTTGTCCAGGAGATGGGGAAGGAGTTGTAGATGGATACATTTCTCTAGGACTTTTGAAAGGGGAGAGAGGATGGCGATGGGACGGAAATTGGTAATATTAGCATTGGTACCACCTTTATGTAGGGGAATGATGTAGGCTTTTTTCCAGATTTGAGGAACAATACTTTCTTGGATGGAGCGGTTAATTAGTATGCTGATAGGGAGGGCAATGGCTTCTACAGCTATGCTAAGGAAGTATAAGGGAATGTCATCTGGGGCATTGGTGCACGGTTTTAGTTTTTTCAGGAGTTTTTTTATGATGGATGTAGGAATAAGTTTAATGAAGAATGGTGGGGGTGTGGAGTGAGTGGGAGAAGTTGGAGGGGGAGAAGCATGATGAGGGGTGGGAGAAGTTGGAGGGGAAGAAGTCTGAGGAGAAGTGGGAGAAGTTGGAGGGGGAGAAGCAAAAGGAGAGGTGGGAGAAGTCTGAGGAGAAGTGGAGGTAGGGAAAGGATTGTTATTTGAGAAAGAGGAGGTAAGTTTGGAGATAGAGTCTATGAAAAAGGAATTGAATTGGTAGCAAGATCTGTGTTGTCTACATTTGGGCAAGGGATAGGGTTTTCTGTGGTCCCAGGTTTTAAGAGTGTAGTAATACCCCTCCAGAGTTTTTGAGGGTTAGTTTTGTGGTTACTTTGCAGTCGGGTGAAGTAGTTACGACGGTCAGCAGAGATAAGTTTTTTAACTGAGTTACGAAGAGTTTTGTATTCATTGAGAGAAGATGTAGATTTGTTCTTTTGATATTGTGTCCAAGCTTTGTCTCTGGCGGTTAGGGTGTTTATAGTTAACCAGGGGGTGGATTGTCTTTTTATTCTTTTGGTTTTTAAAGGAGCATGAGTATCTAGAAGGTTTAGGAATGTGGTATTAAAGTGTGTGATCGCATCTTCAAGGGGTAGAGTTTTTAAGGGGTACCAGTTAAGTGATTTTAGGGTATTGCAGAAAGCTTCTGGGTTAAAGTTTTTATCGCATCGGCTAGTAATGTAATTATGAGTGACTTGTAAGGGAGAAGGAAGACGTCTAGTGAATATAGGTAGGTGGTCACTGAGGGAGTCAGGTATGGTTCCGCTATCTGGGTAGTAGTGAGGGTGGGAGACTAGAATCCAGTCTAGGATGTTGCCAGTGGTGAAGTCTTTGTGTGGTCTAGTAATGGAGTTGATGAGTTGAGAGTAGTTGTATAGGTTGATGTTACGGGAGTGAGAGGGGGACTGAATGGAGGACTAGGTAATATTGGTATCTCACAAGATTATAGTTTAGTTTTTAATGTTAGCTGAGAGCCAGGAGAGGATTTCTTCAAGTATTGGAATATTGTCTCCTGGGGGAATGTAAAGAGAGACAATGTATATATATATTTGTGTTTGTTTAGCTGGAGATGAGCCAGTATTAATTCTGCATTATGGAACTGAGGGATGGCTTTATTATAGGGTGATATACATAGGGAGGATGAGTAGAGTAGAGCTACTCCACCACCCTTTTTATGGGTTCTGTCTGATCTGATGATTGAGTAGTTAGGTGGTACTATCTCCGAATCTTTTATGTGTGGTTTTAGCCAGGTTTCAGAAATGGCTAGGATGTCTGGTGTGTTGTGAGATAGCCAGGCATGTAGATTTGGAATTTTGTTAGCTATGCTTTGTGCATTAAGGGATGCAGATAGGATGGATTTAGAATTAGAGGAGGGGAGGTTTGGGCCTGGGTTGGGGTGTATATCACCGGATAATAGTATGGAAGTTAGGAGTTGAGTTATATAGTAGAGGTATTTGAGATGTTTTGATTGAGAGGTGAGGGTTAAGGGATTAGAGGAGGATATGGGGTGGAAAGTGTGTGTAAAGGTGTTATGAGAGGGGATTGGTTTGTAATGAAACCATAGGATGTGGTTAGTGGGATAAAGTTCAGGAGAGATGGAGTTGGTATAGTAGGTATGTGATGTGTGGAGAGGGTAGGTTGTATGTAGGAGTAGGGTGTGGTTGAGGAGGTAAGGCTGGGTGAGATGGTAGATGAGGGTAAGGTTTAGAAGGAGTAGTAGTTGGATTGAAAAGGATGGATATTTTACAGACATGGAGTTTTAATAAGCAATGTAGGTGTTGAGTAAGGAGGTGGGGAAAGGTGATGTGGGTGTGGTAAGACTAGAGGAGGGGATAGGAAGAGGAAGGGGTGGAGTGTGGTTGGTGTAGAGGAAGTAGGTGTGGCTATATGGGTATAAATCTAGAGGTAGTGGGGGTGGGTGGAATTTGGGGGTAGGGTAGGGGAGCGGAGTGAGCCCGCAGGGCGAACGGAGCGGGTAGAGCAAGAGGGGATGGAGACAATCAGTAAGCACTAAAGCCAAGAGAGAGTAGGTGGAGCAGGTAAGGAGCTTTCAGTGGTATAGGTATGATAGAAAAGAAAGTGACAAGAGGAGGACAGAGTAAGAGATAACAAGTCGGCAGAGGGAAGGGAATGAGAAGAGTGCAGACTAGGAGCAGAAAGAGAGAAAAATAGGGGAATAGTTAGGCAATAGGTCAAGAGAAGAGAAAATCCGAGGGAATGTAATGAGCCAAAACTCATACAAACTGAAAAGAGAGTAAGGAGTGAAGTCTAGGTCGGACTGCCACCTAGTGGCCGGTGTAAGTTTTACAAGGGTGACTAGGCACGGTAGTATACAAGTAGTGAAGGGTAAGCTAGATGGAGGGAAGACAGTAACTTAAATAAAAAGGTGCTGGGGAGGAGTCTGGCTGCTATCTCTCCCGACTCTGAGACAAAAATAGATTAATAGGGTTAAAAAGCTAAACACAGAATTGCTTTCTATGTGGGGAATAATAAAACATATTTTGCCAGAAACTGTTCAAACTGGTGAATGCACTGGGGCAGCAGAAAAGGTTGGTTTAAGTTGTGAAGGCTTGAGATAGATGAGGATATCCTTTGTAGCCAGGTAGGTCCCTTATTGCAGGTTAAAGGAAAGAAAGCTAGGAGGGTAGGGAGGTAAGATAACAGGGTATTAATGATGTGTTAGGCAAAATGATTAACTTTGACAAACAGATTGGTTAGGTATTTAAAATGGTTCAACTAGAGAAATGTAATACAACAATATTAATGGAGAGGTTCAGATAAGGCTAGTCTAGAAAACATTCAATCTAGTAATAGCACTATAACAAGCAATACAATGATATACATACTGGCCTAGGTATATAGTTAAATAGAAGGCTAAAATTTCAGATGTCGAGATAAAACAGTGTATATACACATTACTTCAGCTGCTTTTAGCATTGTAGATTAGCAATGAAGACCTGGAGTCATTAAAATAATCATTAAAAATAACAGTCCTCAGTAGCAGGTAATATAAGATAATTACAAGAGGCTATGCTTAGTCCCAAACAAATAAAAGCACGTAACAGCTACTTGGTGTGATAGTAGTAATCACCATGGTAAAAAGGCAAGAATCAACCTATTGTTCAACGTTTAGAGATTGGCGCCTTGCTTATCTCTTGTTAGGAGTAGAAGTAGTGGGTCATACAGTTAAATTAGCTAACAAGCGACTTTCAGTTAGCTCGGACAGAAACACATTAATCCAAAGATTAGCCATACAAAGCAATATTATCCAAAGTTAGCGATATCCGCAGCATAGAAAAATACAAGAAGTGCAGGCACAAACTGCAGGCAGAACAGCCAAGGACAGAAAGTCAGAAATTCAAAAGTGACAAACAACAACTTAAATAAAATACACAAAGCTAAAGTGGTAAGGAACTTTAGGAAAGTAAAGGGTTCAACATAATCTGATTGCTGTGCATACGCTAATTCAATTTAGGGTAACTTTATGTTAAAAGAGCTTATTTGGGTCTAATAGAACTGTTTCTTTAGACTGATATGAGGAATGGCATTGTACTGTTAGGTCGCCAAGTCTAGTTCTGTACTTACATAATTCAAAGAAGCTGATCTACTATATAAAAGGCAAAGACATATAAACTGTGAATCTCACATTTAAAGGAAATAATAACAAGAGATTAAAAAGGGCCAGCAGAGCATATTACTAAGCATTCCCTTCAACTAACAAGGATGTTAAAAAAATTAGATGGGGTAATATATGGACATAGAAGGGGGCTGGGTCCCCGTTCCACAGAACTGCGCAACACAGTCCACGTGGGAGAACGATCACATCAAGTAGTTGCTTGCAGTTTTATACGTTAAAAATGCAGGGGCATAACCTAGGTGGTCCGTACACAAAAACCGCATTTGCTAACTAAAACAAGTATAAGTAGAAAATGCTCAATATAGGACACAGAGCTCACACCAAGTAGTTGCCAGTGTTTGTATAACTACATATGCAAGGACACTATATTACTAGATGTAGTAAATAAACATGTTGTATGCAAATTGCAAAGCAGTCTTTGCCAGCGATTAAACAACTTAGGCGGCAAGGACGCCAAAGTAACCACAGCCGCAATAAAAGCTAGTATAAATGGAACAGTCATGCAATACATGCCAGTGTTATCCTTCTCCTTTGCCGGTAGGCCCTTGGTACTACAAATCTACCATTATTGTCTTTTTTTTCCTCTTCTAATTACTATTGGAGCTCCTCTTGCATTTAATATAAGTACTCATCTCCTCCTCTGCCTCAGGTATTCCTCTGAATAATCATCCTGAAAACCTTTCTTTATCAAATTCGCAAGTTCAGTTCTTTCCACGATTGTCTCCTTTAGCATAACTATTTGCATTCTGCATTATTAATATAGTTCACTAATCTTTCTTTTTGGTATTAATCTCTGAGACCATTAACATTTAAAGGCATTATAGAAAGACTATTATTCCTGAGGGATTATTATTCCCACCTTTTATGTATAACAGCTTTTTTTGTTAAATGTCTAGTTCAGCTTTTGTGTTATATACATGCACTGTTTAGCAGGTCAATCTTTTACAATTGTTTTTGTCATCTCCATTTGAGCCTACATCACTTCTTGCAGAACATTTTATTTTATTGAAAACCCTCAAATAAAAATACACACACTCACTGAATGCCCCCTAAAACCTACTAACTTAATAATAACACACAACTATTTACATCTTCAAATACTGAAGTTGTATCCCCTTAATAGGAATAAGAGTTCCAAACTGACAGCCACACATACATAAACTCAAGCTAAACAGAAACAAAGATTATCTCTGCTATGACACATGGTAGAACCTGTGATTCTATTAAGTGCTATCTGGTTTTAGCTTATTTTTATAGCTCTCCCAGCTAGGAGCACACTTGAATGCTTTCAGAAACCATTTTCTGCAAACCATTTCTCTTTATCAGATTGTGTGCTACTGATAAGAGAACCAGATACAGAACTGTTTACTAGAAACAAGACCATATAATATTCAATATTCTTTTTTCATTTACTTGTTCTCTCATAAAACATGTTACTAGATTAAGCTAATGGCCTTAATCCAGCAATTCCCTGATCCAAGAATGAGAAAGAGCATGCTAATTTTTCTTTTGTCATGTTTCTTTTAACCAGATTTTTTTTTTTTACAATTCATTGCCTGCATTTCTTAAAAGTGAACGAGAAAGAGAGAAGGGAGAAAGAAACTAAAAGAATAAACAGAAGCACCTATTTACATTATTCCCATTACACTTAACTGAAAAAATGTTACTTTATAACATGGAGAGAAAATCATGCACCACTTAAGTAATACTCTTAAGAGAAAGTTTTGTTTTACTTACAGTTTACTCTCTCCCTCCTCTTCCCCTCTCCTAAATATTTTTCCAAACATTAATGACATGAAGTAGAGCATATTTTTAGAGTCCCCTACACATTTAACAAAGTCCAAACAAGTCCAATATTTCCAGATTTTCTTGTTGTGTCCTGTTTCACAAATATAAGTATTGCTTTCTAATCTCATATTTGACGGTTTCCAATTACTGATTTTCGTCTCCAAACATTAATGACATGAAGTAGGACATACACTTTAGAGTCCCCTATAAGTTTAACAAAGTCTAAGAAAGTCCAATATTTCCAGGTTTTCATGTCCTATTCCTATTCATCTCCATCTCCCAAACCCTGTCTCTGCTTCATCTCCAGTGCAGTCTTGCTTCTAGTCAACTCTTATGTTTTTTTTCCTTCTTTCAAGCATTTTTCATTGAAACACTGGGAAAAGTTTCACTGGCACAGTCTCTCTGTGGTCTTTATTAACAGAAAAACAAGAAACAGAATCTGCTTTTATTTCACAGTTCACTTTTTATTGGATAAACTTTTGTATTTCTTCCTTAGCATGTACTTCATCAAAAAATGTGTTTGTTCCTTTAGGGTAAAATACTTTGAAGATAGCTGGGTACACCAGTCTGAATCTCACGCCTGATTCTCAACGTTCCATTTACAATGGAATACATGCATTCCTCTTCTGCCTGGTGTACAATGAGTTGTCATTCTCCTTAAACACTCTGCTGTCTCCCACTTTTAGTAATTTGGTCTTCTGACACAGTTTTGTCAGAATCAACTCCTTTGGCTTGTAAGATTGCATTTCACCATTAAAGGTCTAGGCTGTTTTCTCATAGCCAGGTTTGGAGCATATACACAATGTGCCCTTTCAATTAACAGTTCCTGTTGTGGAATACCTGTTCAGTTACTTATCTGTACTTTTGTGAAATTAATACAGTCTGTTCCTTCCAGCTTCTTAGGCACAGTGGAAAATCTCAGGTTTTCTTTACATGCTCTGTCCTCTAATTCTATTATTTTTGAAACATCTCTTCTTGTGTAGTCTCATATTCAGCCATCCTTTTCTTCATTTCACCCCCTGAGTTTTGCAGTTTTATCATCTCATCTGAGTATCTGTTTAAAGCTTCTTCCATTTTTTCCAGCTTTTTATTTTCTGAGTTGATATACTCCATTAGTGTTTCATTTATTTTAGTCAGGTCTGTATGCAGTTGCTTTATACTTTCTCAAGGCTGCCGGAAGTCATGTCTGGAGCTTGCACTTCTTTTTGCTGAACAGCTACAGTACTTTTCCCAGTAAGTGTTTTTTCATCACCTTTGTAGCTGACTTTCCTTCAGAGCCTCTGTATTTTTTCCTGGCATGCAGGCAGTGCACTTACTAGTTAGTTACTGAAATGTACTCAAAAATCCATGTTGACTGGCTTTCTTTGCTAAGTTTCTGTTTTCACAATGGGAGAGCCAGAATTAAGCTGCAACTTAGTGTGCAGCCAAATTGGAAGTCCTCTCATCTGCCTCATCATCATCACCAGCCCCCTCTTTCCCATTTGTCCTACATGGGGTCGAGATATCGTGTTAACTGCCACCAACTCTCTTGGTTCAGTGCCACTGCCTTCTTCAACACTCATGTCTGACTGTTGCAGATCTTCTTACACACAGTCCATCTGCCTCTTTGCTGGATGGCCTCGATTCCTCTTACCTTCTTCCTGCCTGTCCCAAATCTTCCTCACCAGAACTGATTAATTAAGGACTCATTCATAAGACAGAAAAGGTCACTTAAGGTTAATCACTTGTTAACAGAGGGGGTGGAGCTAGGAACTAAAATTTCTATTTAAGGAGTAAACTAAAACATTTCAGAGCTTTACCAGAAAGGCTCATCCAGACTCTGCTACACTTTGCTGTGAAGGAAAGGTTAGTTTGCTGTTATTTTTTGTATTTCTGTGTTGTCTTTCTATATTTTGAATACTGTAGTTTGTTTTCTTTACCTTGTGTTTTGCTTGCATTCTGTTTAACAGCATATTAAAACTTCAAAAGAGACCACAGCTCTCTCTGTTCTGAGTCAGGCAGAATTTTTCCCTCCCTCCCACGCATTTAAGTTGTCTTGTTAAATACCACTGTCTTTCTAGTTGCCCGCCTCTTATGTTAATCTGACCATATATCTCATTTCTCTCTACTTTCACTGGCTTATGTGAGTAATCACAAAACCATCACTTTTGAAATCCCACCCCTTCAATTATTTAAATTTATTGGCCATCCTACAGTATTTCATAGTACCAAAATACAAAAGTAACCACCCCTTTCAGTCCATCTTGCTGTTTTAAAAATAGTAACTCTCCACTAAACCTTAACTTTTTAAACAGGTAAAACTCAAGTTACCTACTTTCATATCTAACTTCTCTAGTGCACACTGCAGAGTGCATTCTTTTCAATCTTACCGTTAAGCATCCCTGTTACTAGCACTTTCTCTAATACCTAAAGATCATCTCTACTTGACTCCAAGTAGACTTTTCTCTATCTGTTAAACCTAGCACTTGTTCCTACAGTACTTATTACCTTGATACGGCACTCTTATAGATAGCACCCCAAAAGGCAAACCCCATTTCTCGGTCACTCACGCCCCGGAATCTCTTTTAAAGTTTTTTGTCTAGTCCTTCTAGCATGTCGAGGGATCAGTTGCTAGTGTCCTCTCCTGCTCAGCTGGTGAACCTGGGAATATTGAGACAATGTTACAATTGCCTCATGTACACAGACAACCCTCTCCTCCTCCCACAAAACACAAATACATGCGAGAGATGCAACTATACGGCCAAACTGGAGGCTGAGCTCTCTCAACATAGGACTGGCAAGACCAGTCAGGAGGAGAAGGTTACCACACACACTATAGACCCAGTCTCACATAGTACCATCACAACCTCAAATCATACACATAAACACACAAAGACATACTCGGCTCTGATCAAAAATCTACCAAAACAGCAGAGGCCACCAAAGCAGACACCCAAACAACCACCACCTCAGAACACAACACCTGCAACACATAGACCTCACAGTCAGAGTGTCAAACAGTCACAGCCCTTAAGGCCAAACACAATGCCAGACACACTAGTCATTGGTGACTCCATAGTCAGACACACTGACGTCCCGCTCACCAGACTGAGTAAGGAGAAGGTCACAGTAAGCTGCCTGTCGGGCGCTAGAATCCGCCACATAACGCAAGCACTCAGGTCTCTCAACAGCAGGTACAAATATGACTCAGTTATTGTCCACGCTGGTGTAAACGACCTGAGACGTACCTCCTTGGACTACATGAAAAGAGACATTGAGGAGCTCTCTGATTATGTAGCCCAGGCAGGTATGACCCTGACCTTGAGCAGTATCCTACCTTCACCAAGAATGATGCCACAATACAGAGATAAGATGATCAGCTTTAACAATTGGCTTAAACTCTGGTGTCATTCAAAGGGGATCCAATGTCTGTCTGCCTGGGATGACATGCTGGACAAGCCACGCTGCTTCGCAAGGGACGGCTTGCACCTGTCACCCCTGGGATTCCGGATATTGGCAAAGGCTCTTGCCACCCCATAGTGCCTTTTTAGGCAAGGCTCAAATTCTAAACCTACCACCCTAGAACACAAAAAGGAAAAAACTAAGGGTAATGCTGCTCAATGCCAGAAGTCTAAATCTCAAAATGCACGCACTCGAGGCCCTTCTCAGTATGGAGAACATCGATGTCTGTGCAGTGACAGAAACCTGGTTCAAGGCTCCTGAGAGCACCCCAGCACTATCAGGTTTTACCTCTTATCATGCGTCCGGCCCCAAAATCCGGACAATACCAAGAAAGGAGGGGGTATCCATATTCATCAAAGACACCCACACCTCAAGACTGGTGGCAACGCACGATGCATCGGAGACCATCCAGGTGCAATTAACCATAGGCAAGACTGCTCTGCAAATTGTAGCATGTTACAGGCCACCCTCACAAACTCAGGAACCTCACATGGCCTTCCTGAAAACACTAGAGGGATAAATGTATCACCAAACACCATCATACTAGGTGACTTCAATTACCCTAATATAGACTGGGAACACTACTCAAGCCCAAACACCCTAGCCCAAAAGTTCCTGGAATTCATAAACTCAAATGCCATGGAACAACTAGTCACCATCCCCACAAGAGGAGAAAACATACTTGATCTCATCATCACGAACATGGGAGCACAATGTTCAACACCGGAAGTATACCCCTCACTGGTGAGATCAGATCACAAACTAATCTCGCTGGAGGTCCTCATCCCACCCCCACCTGAAATAAAAAGACCACAGTAAAGAACTTCTCGAAAGCCGACTTCACACTTCTAAAGACTAGTGTGGTCTCCTTTAAGGCCCCGAGCCGACGGAAAACAGTACTCAAGCCGCTGAATCACTTACAAATGCCTTCTACCAGCACCTGCAGGACTGCATGGATAAGGCAATCCCAAGCAAAACAAAGACTCTTTGTACCAAAGGCAAGCATCCACTCTGGTGGACCCCAGCCATAAACAAACTCTACAACAAAAGGAGGAAGCTACTACAAGATAGAGCAAAATCCTTAAAAGGTAAGACACCCTTGATCACTATAAGTAAAAAACTAAGAGCTCTCATAAAATCATCCAAAGCAAATTTTGAGAGAAAAATAGCTAAAGACTCAAAAGACAATCATAAGGCCTTCTTTAGCTATGTTAGAAACCTGGGAGGAAACTCCCAGATATGCTCAGAACTAGTTCATAATGATGTGAAGATTACTGATCCTACAGACATTGCCAACATACTGGCTGACAGGTTCAGTGCAAACTTCTCCCCCCCCAAAAGGAGAGATATCTATACCAAGCGATTGCAGCCCCCCAAACATCTCCAACGCCCAAGTGAGAACTGCTCTCTCCAAAGCAAAAAACACAGCATCCATGGGACCTGATGGTGTCCCCGGCTGTGTGCTCCACGAACTCAACGAGGAATTAAACCCACAGCTAGGACAGCTGTTTAATCATAGTCTTACCTCTGGATATGTACCCAAGGAGTGGCGCACTGCAACTGTGGTCCCACTTCACAAAGGCAGTGCCTCCACCGACCCTGGAAATTACCGGCCCATTAGCTTGACAAGCCTTATCTGCAAAGCCATGGAGAGAATCATAATGGACCTCATAAATAAAGACATAGGGAATTTGCAGACTTTGGATCCATCCCAGTTTGGCTTTGTCAAAGGCAGATCATGCCTTCTAAACTTGGTTGACTTTTTCGAAACAGTCACCAAAGCCATTGATGAGGGAAAGGCAGTCCATACAGCCTACCTCGATCTGGCTAAGGCCTTTGATACAATACCCCACTCGGGTATCATTGAAAAACTCATCAGCTTAAATGTTAACCCATACATCACAAGATGGGTTGCAAACTGGCTGAGTGACAGAACCCACAGGGTCAGAGTTGCTGGCGCCATGTCAGACTCAAAGCCTGTCACAAGTGGTGTACCACAGGGCTCAGTCCTGGGCCCACTCTTGTTTGGCATCTACTTTTCCAAGTACAAGCAAACACAGGAGGGTTATGGCTGACAAAGTTTGCAGATGACTGCAAACTGGGCCATAGTAGAAAACACATCTGACACAGATATCCTTCAGAAGGGTCTCACAGAAACGGATAACTGGTGCCAGAGCCATGGCCTAAAGTTAAATGCCAAAAAATGCATAGTCATACCCTTCGGGAAAAACAAGGTTACCCCTAGCTACCAAATAGGTGGCAATCCACTGAGTACAGAAGAAGTTATCAGGGACCTGGGGACCCAGGTTGATAGTAGTCTGTCATTCGACACCCATGTAGCTAAAGTAGTTAGGAAGACCTTCTACATTGCCCACCTTATCATGAAGGGATTCTCATCTAGATCAAGGGAGGTCATAGTCTCCCTATACTCATCACTCATCAGACCAATGATTGAATACAATGCCCCATTCGGAATGTATCTGACGCGACACTTGCAGCAGCTGGAGAGGCCACAAAAGTTCCTCACCAAAAGGATAAAGGGTCTCAAACATCTGTCCTATGCTGCCCGACTGAAAGAACTCCAGCTCTATTCAGTCGCCACCGCTTGCTCAGAGGTGACCTTTGCCTAACATACAAGGCCATGTCAAACCCAGATTTGATGAATATGCTTCACCTCAAAAAATCTAGATCCGTCAGAGCCACAAGGGCGGGAGACTTAAACCTCGACACGGCTATTAATAGGACGTGCTGGAGGGATAGATTCATCACCCAAAGACTCCCTATGCTGTGGAATAAAATCCCGGTATATGTGAGGCAGAGCACCTCGCTGGCCTTGTTCAAGAGAAATCTTGACCAATGGATGGGAGATCGCAGATATACCCCAGGGATTACCTCAGTGTCACTGCTCAACAGAGGCACAGCAAAATAATGGGTATAGTTCCCCATACTAAAGGGGTGGCTTAAGCCACAAAACTATGGGCTAGGCTTGTAAATGCCCTCGGGCAGATAGCCTAGTATGAACCTATGAACCTATGAACCTATGAACCAGATTGTCTTCTGCTTTTCTGCACATGTCCAAACCACCGTAGACTTGTCTCTTTGATCTTTTCTGCAATCAGAGCTATTTTGGTTTCTGCTATTATGTCTTCATTTCTTTGTCTGTCCCACAGTGTGCATCCTACCACCCTTCTCAGGCACTTCATTTCCATCATGTCTAGCTTCTTTAATTTTCTGCCTTTCCTGCCCAGGTTTCTCTACCTTACAGTAGTACTGGTCGCACCACTGTCTTGTATACCTTACTTTTCAGCTTCTAAGGCATTATTCTGTCATACACTACATCTGACACTCTATGCCAGTTGGCTGCAGCCCCCCTGATTCTAGCTTTGACCTCTTCATTCAGACTTCCCTTCTCCTCAACCACCCCTCCCAGATATTTGAAGCTGTTTACCTGTTCCACTGTCTTCCCTTCTATCTCTATTCTCAGCTTCTTCTGATTTCCCCAATTTGTTGACATTACCACTGTCTTATCGGTGCTTAGTTTCATCCCATTCTCTCATCTACCTATCTTTTAGTATGTCAGAGGAAATCCATTCTTCTTTGGTTATGTTTCTAGTCAACTCTCCTTCCATGAGTATGCCTGAAGACATTTGTTCAACTATGGGTGCGCACCTGTCAGCTTGCCTGTCATCACAGGTCATTCAGTCTTCTGAGTGGAAGTGAGTTTCTGATACCATTACTTCTATCCTGGGGGGAAGGGAGGTAGTCCTGTTCTCTACAGTAAAGCAAGAACATATGCTTCATATGGGCTGGG
Organism: Protopterus annectens; assembly: GCF_019279795.1. Taxonomy (NCBI): domain Eukaryota; kingdom Metazoa; phylum Chordata; order Ceratodontiformes; family Protopteridae; genus Protopterus; species Protopterus annectens. The sequence continues at coordinate 1,067,461,826 of NC_056733.1, forward strand.
GATATGTGCTTGACTCTGCTAAGCTCTGATGATGTAGCAGTTGCCTGGTGAGAATTGTGTGCAGAAACACTTGCGCACATACTGGAGGGATTAGGTGTAAGAGGGTTTCACAGTGGGAACATGCATGTTACTTTAGGCATACAAGGGCTATACACTGGGAGCATGCATGTTACTTGCCAGGTATGGACCCTTAAAGCAGTAAACCCAGAGAACTGCCTGGATGATTGCCTCCCATGATCGTCTGTCACCTATGGAAGGCTTTAATGAGCTACCTGATTATAGGAAAGCTGATAGTTTTCAAGCAGCAGGGATAAAAGTGAATTAAAAAAAACTTAATTGGTCTTGTAGTGCTATATAGCCTTTTGATTAGTGGGCGGTCTGACTAAGGCCTGTATGCCTTCTTCATGTGCTGTCTCCCACATCATCTGTGTTCATCATGTCTGACTAAGGCCTGCATGCCTTCTTCATGTGCCGTCTCCCACGTCTTCTGTGTTCATCATGATATCGTTTGCAATGGTTACAACTTACTTAGTTGTGTAGACTCGTACTTTATGTTACCCAATACTAGAAGAATCATTTTCTTCATTCATTTATTAACTGAAAATTGCTTGTTTTGTATTTGTCTCCTGACATCTGGTTTTATTTCATCTAATTGGAGCTTCAAGTCATGATTTAGAAATAACTTTTGTTGTTTTTGTGTTAATATTTTCAATAAATGCATTTTGTGTTGCGGGGGCTTCTAATTAAGACTCATGGCTTAATGACTTTTTTTTTAATGTTTACATATATCTTTCTGCTCAGCCATCTTTAGCTGAAGGATGGCGAACAGATGTGAAATGTTTAATGCCGTATTGTTCTGTGAAAATTTTTAATTCACCAAATCTGGATTGTAGAACTTTATCATCCACAGTCAGTTCAGGTAAGCTGCTTTTGTTGCACGTGTAGTCCATAACATTGCAATAATCTTCTCTGAGCTAACAGCCTCTGACCATTTAGAGAGGACATCAACAATGTAAGAAAGACTCCATAGATAATCTTATGTGAAATTGGGTCTTGGTGTTGATGGTTTTTCACAGTCCTTTCATGGCACTTTCACAATGGTGGCATGTTTATGACTATTTGTTGTGTCATTCAAGTTCTTGCTAAATTCTCAGTCTGCTTATTGATATCAGGACATACATCATGGATTATGTTCCACTTGCATAACATCAAACACTTTACTGAGCATGCTGGAAGGGACTTTCACTGTGGAACTAGACAGCAGAGTCTCATGACACATAGACAACTGGTCTTTTCTACCTGCAAATGTGAGGGTCTTCTTTGAACCATTCTCCTTCTAAACTGGGCAACAGTGAATTATATCAATGGGTAAGGGGCAAGGGCATTTATTGCTGACATTTGGCTGACTATTATGGCTTAATATGTGTTCATTGGATAATTTATGCTTATTTACACTTTTTTTTTTTTAATTCTTTGTTAACTAGGCAAGTGAAAGTTTTCTTCTTGGATCTTTTCCAGTCGTGATATAGGCCATTAGGTCAGGGATAAATGAGAAATATATAGGCAGTTCAGTACAGGTAATTAATCATCCTGTTTTTTTTTTTTTTTTTTGAAGTAGGAGCAAACCACATTACGTGATGAAAATCAAAACAGACAAGGGGAGAACATTCATACTCCACATGAACAATAATCAGAGGTCAGGACTGAACCCTGGAGTTGTGAGACAAAACGTTTAACTACAGAGCTACTTCTGCTTTCTCATATGGTAACCATGAAAGCCCATTTGAAATGTACTGATACTTTGACCCCTTATATTTAAGGTCATAGGAATAGCGCCCAGTGCTATAGTCAAAATGATGCCATTAATGAGGCACCCTCTCTTGGGTTAAAATGGTTTCTTAATAATGTGGATTTATTTCCACATAAATACTGGTGAAACTTTACTTTCTTGGTCAGGCTAAGGGCTGTGTGTCAGTCTGGGCATAATTACAATCTACAGTTGTCAATGAACTTGAAGCGACTAGATTAAATTTCTTTGAACCATTAAGAAACTTGTGCAGTACAATGGTGGCGCCATTTCCATAACCACATCATATGACAATCTAATAGACACAGTAGGATCCAAGTTGACAAAGACTTTGTTGGATATTCACAAAGAGTCTGCACTTACAAAGTGATATGTAATGCAATCTGAATGCAGTCAGGTGTTTTGTAAATCATTCCTAGTTTCACAGAATGGGGTTAATGTGGCTTGAGCCGCATCTAAAATAAATGTTTTTTTGAAACTTAACTGCAAAAAACATTTATTTTATATGCATATCCAGCCACAGTCTGTGAAGTTAGAAATGATTTAAAAAAACAACTGACAGTGTTCCAATCATGTTAGGTAGCTTTTCACTAAGTGAAGACTTTTTCTGAATAGCCCCCTTTGACACGAAGGCCTCTTCAGTGATATCTCCATGTCCAGGTAGAGCTTTGCTACAAAAATGCATTCAGTGAATGTAGGATATACAAGAGGTTTGGTAGAAATATGAGGAAGTATTTAATGAGTCCTAGATACAACCTCAGCTGCAGCATGGTATGAGACCTACAAGCCTTCTCACATCCTCTTTTTTATTGTGATTTTTGTAGCTCATGTTTTAGAATCACATGCTTACAGAAGGGAAATTCATCTTTGAAAGAAGTCACATTTGTGTCCTTTAGATCAAAACCACCACACCTTTAGCTTGTCTAGGACCTCCAATATATTCGTAAAGTGCACTTTGTTCTCTTTTGTCAGATTTGTAGTTCATAGTTTGATTCTCAGCTAGAGCGTCTTCTGTGTGGAGACATGCGTGAATGGGTGTACCTTCATTGAAGGTTGTGCGTCAGGGCTGGCAACTCGGCACATAAAAATCTACTGCCAATCATTAGCGGACTGGAGTTCTGCTGTGGCGACCCCTAACCGGGAAAAGCCGAAAGACAACAACAAACACATTCTGAAAATAATACAGATATCAATACCTAGAGAAGCTGCTAGTGAAAATGCATTTGTGTTCTTTTAAGATTTGTCCAAGTGTTAGTTTACTTTTTTCTTTAAATAAATAGATGTTATAGTCTTTGCTGCTGTGTCCATTTTGGAAAACTTTTTTTTTATTTTTCTTATGAAAGATGAGCCTGCCAATCAAGCAGAACTCATGGCTGAGCTATGAGACTAATACTTAACAACTTTTTTGCTCAGCCACATAACTGTAACAAGCCACAGAATTCAAACTGAAATAAGAATTTCAGAAAAATCATCCTTTATCAGAATAACTAAGATATGAATTTCATACTCTTTATTTCAGTAAAAGCACATTGTGCTGACTTGAAAGCAGACCACCTCCTTTGCAAACTTGAAAAAAACCCAGAAAAAGTCTCCAAAGATAAAAAAATACATTTAATGCTAACTGAAATACAATTAATAAGCAATACCCTAATGAATACATTCACTTTTTCTTTTAGAATTGACATTAGTTATGAGTTAAAGACGCAAATAGGAAAGTAAGCACATATTCTTAGATATAATATTTATATCAGAAACCCTCTAAAATAAAAATGATATTCCATTCTAGAGGGAAAACAAACTTTAATGAAGAAAATGTTCATGACTACCTAAAAAATCCAGCAAAGGTTTTCACTGAATAACAGCTCCTCCATGAAACATACACACACACATATACACACACACCTAATTCATTTAAATATTTAAAGTGAACATACCATCCACAAATAAAAATAATTAAAAAAAAAAAAGAATACATGAGCAGTTTTACTGAGCAGTACCTATAATATCTGTCTGGGGTAGAAGTTATGGAATGATGTATTCCTTCCTGACATGTGTAATCCTTATCCAGTGTTCGAATTTCAGTTTGTCCTGACACACTCTCTGTATAAGGCCAACCTGGACTGGAGATAACTAGAGTCCTCAAGCATGGCTGACCTTTGATTGTCTTGGTTTATGCTATAGGGATCAAATTTAGATAGTGTTGTATAAATCCTTGCATAATTCTCACCCCTGGCAGATATTATGGGTCTATACTAGATAACAGAAATGATAAAAGAGCGAATGCTCTTTTACTGACACATAAAACACGAACTCACGAAACACCAAAGTTACAGAGCTTCGCCACCCACACCCCTTGATCTGGGGGGGCTGTGCCCCCCCACATCACCACTAAATAAATATACCAACTCTGAGATCGCATCACAGTGGAGTAAATGACAAAGTCCCAAGAACGGACCATCGATTTTTTCCCTGGGAAAAAAAAAATCACTGTTCTGTAACTTCGGTATTTAGTGAGTTTGTGTTTTATGTGTCAATAAAAGAGTGCTCACTCTCTTGTCGTTTCGGTTATCTAATATAGACTCGATATTATAGCTACAATGAAGCCTTTGTTTTTAATTTCTGTGTCATTCATTTTATAGTAAAGTTTTTTTTTTCATTATAAGCCAACCAAAAAAATTAAAACAGTCAGCTTATAGTGATTGCTATTTTCTGCCCTTCTTCACTTCCTGTGATTTATGTTACATCCAGTATGCATGCAATAACACCTGGCAGGGTGGGCATTATAAGATGTAATTAACAGCTTAAGGGTGTTTTTAGGCCTAACACTGAACGTGGAGGACTGCCTCAGGCCTTGCAAATCCATTATTTTTATATAATGCCCACCAAACAGGACATTATTTCACTTATAAAATAGCCTCTGTGTTTGTTTTATTGAACTGATTTCTATTTATGTGGTGTTTATTTCGATAATGTATTTGTAAAGTTTTTACTGTTTTGAGAAATATATTCCATAACATTTTTTTCTTACTTTTGTTTAAGCTTTACTACTTTAGCAGACACAAATAACATTCCCATTTCTTAACTGTATCACACTTAGTTTTCATCACACCATTTATAGGTCCCCATCTCATGAAATGTATAAATCATATTGTTAAATTCTGTCATTTTTAACTAACAGCTAAATGATATTTTCAGGCAGATGCATGCAGTGATGCTTGCAGATTTCCCAAGATGGGAACCAAGGAATGTTATGCTGAACATCCGGTATGAAAACATTAAGAAACTGAAGTTATGTATGTTTTTTAATTTACTAGTAAAAAAAAAATAGAATCAGACTTTTAGCATTTTTGTAATGCACTTTTAAGTTGACCCCAACCCTTAACTTTACCATTTCTTAATAGTTTTGCACTACATTTTCAACTTACTCCCGGGAGTCCTCTGTTCATCAAATATGAGCTGTCACTGTGCACTTCTGTCTAAAAATTTTGATTCACAATGTGAATGAGAAACAGTTTTAGACAGAATTTATTTCTATTAATGCATGTGTTCTTCTGTCATTACTGAAAATTTAAGATTTATTAAAGGTGTTAAAACAATTATGAACTAAAATAATTATAAAATGGCAACTTGTATTGTTCATGAAGTGGGATTCATTGATGATGTTTTGAACTTTCGAGTGGGATTTAGAGACAAGTTGCCTAGTACACAAATCTGGGGGTGGTGCCTTGTGTATTAGGAATCCTTGTCCCAGTTGAGAGCTTGCTGTGCAGCAGCACAGAGCAGTGAGACTTGGCGTGTTTAATGCAAACATGATAGTGGGGTAGGAGCTGTGCTAATGAGGCCCATAAGCAGCCCAGGGTACGGCTCACTTAGGAAACATGCATAGTACAGAAGTGCATGATTACGAATCAGTCAACAGCAGTGCATGAAACACATAAGAATACACTGTGAATTGGTAGTGTTGTTACCTCACAGCAAGAGGTTCTCCTGTTCGATTCTCGGCTGGGCTTAGGAGTGCCTTCTGTGTGGAGTCTGCATGTCCTCCCCGTGATTGGGTAGCGTTCAAAAGACATGCGTGCGTAAATGGGCGTGCCTTCATTGAAGGTTGAGCGTCGAGCTGGCACCTCCGCGTTTTGTAAAAATCTACTGCCAATCATTAGCGGACCGGAGTTCCGCTGTGGCAACCCCTTACCGGGAAAAGCCAAAAGACAAACAACAACACTGTGAATTATTGACATTCACCTCTGCATTTTAATGTGAGGGATTCTGCTCCAATTAAAGTGTTGCAGCTTCACTACATGCAAACTGCCAACCCAAGTGAGTAGTACAGTATGTGCAGATGACTGCAAACGAGGATCCATAATCGAAACTCCTAACGATGTTGACATCCTACAAAAGGGCCTCACTGAGACAGATGCCTGGTGTCAAAGCCATGGCCTCAAGCTCAATGCCAAAAAGTGCATTGTCATCCCTTTTGGTAAAAACTCTGTACCCATGCACTACCACATAGGCGGTAGTCTACTTAACACCGAAAGTGTGATAAGAGACCTTGGGACACAGGTGGACAGTAGTCTCTTCTTTGATAATCACATCGTCACAGTAGTCAGGAAATCTTTCTACGTGGCTCACCTCATCACAAAAAGTTTCTCATCCAGGAAAAAAGAGGTCATTGTTCCCCTCTACTCATCACTCATTAGACCTATTATAGAGTACAACGCCCCTTTTGGTATGTACATCACAAGGCATCTACAACTAGAAAGGCTGCAGAAATACCTCACAAAGAGGATTACCGGCCTCAAACAGATGCTCTGCGCAGACCGTCACAAAAAACTCCAGCTTTACTCCGTCAAATATTGCCTACTCAGAGGCAATCTCTGCCTAACATACAAAGCTATGTCAAACCCAGAGCTGTTGGACATGCTCCACTTAAAGAAATCCCAATCCCTCTGAGCTACGCACTCTAGGGACCTAAACCTTGTCACTACAATAAACAGAATATGCTGGAGGGATAGATTTCTGTCTCAGAGACTTCCCATACTCTGGAACAAACTACCTATCTATATCAAACAAAGCTCCTCATTAGCACTCTTCAAGAAAAATCTTGATGATTGGATGGGAGATAGGAAATTCATCCCGAGGATCGCTTCTATGGCTCTGCTCAACAGGGGAAAGGGAAAATAATTTTTTGGGTGGCGAAAGCCAGGGTACCATTTTGGCTCAGTTTATATTGGCCCTAGGGCCAATAGCCTAGTACCTACCTATGAACCTATATGGGAGTGTGTGTGAGTGCACGTCTGTGTGTGTGCTCGTGTGTGGTTGTATGCATGTGTGGGAACAAGATGTGTGCAGTACTATGATTTCCTGTACATGAATGTTTGTTGTGAGTATATGTTTGTGTCAATCTGTACGTAGAAGATAACTGTTGCCTGATTTGACCTGTGGCTGATATGAATGGCGAGACCATGGATGTGGTGTTTGCAGGTACTTTGTGTGTGTGTGTGTGTGTGTGTGTGTGTGTGTGTGTGTGTGTGTGTGTGTGTAGTCTGCAAAGACATGCATTCATTCATAGCACAAGTTGCCAGGCATTCAAATTCAGTCCAAAAAACTGTTTTAGTTGAGCGATTCATTGTCATACACATTTCCCATTTAATGAGATACAACACATGCAGGAATGAATCAGAGGTGCTCTGCTCATACAGTTTTTTTTTTTATTAGTATCTTTGAGGTGCACTTGAGGAATGAAGGTCAGCAGGACTAAGACAGAATATATGTGTGTGAATGAGAGGGAGGATAGAGGAATGGTGAGGATGCAAGGAGTAGAGGTGGCGAAGGTGGATGAGTTTAAATACTTGGGGTCAATAGTTCAGAATAACGGTGAGTGTGGAAGAGAGGTGAATAAGAGAGTACAGGCAGGATGGAGTGGGTGGAGAAGAGTGTCAGGAGTAATTTGTGACAGACGAGTACCTGTAAGAGTGAAAGGGAAGGTCTACAAGAGGGTAGTGAGACCAGCTATGTTATATGGGTTGGAGACAGTGGCATTGACAAAAAGGCAGGAGTTTGAGCTGGATGTGGCAGAGTTAAAGATGTTAAGATTTGCACTGGGTGTGATGAGGTTGGGCAGGATTAGTAATAAGTATATTAGATGGTCAGCCCAGGTTGCAAGGTTTGGAGACAAAGCCAGACAGGCAAGATTACATTGGTTTAGACATGTGCTGAGAAGAGATGCTGAGTATATTGGGGAAAAGATGCTAAGGATTAAGCTACCAGGTAACAGGAAAAGAGGAAGGCCTAAGATAAGGTTTATGGATGTGGTAAGAGAGGACATGCAGGTGGTTGGTGTGATAGAGCAAGATGCAGAGGACAGGAAGAAATGGAAATAGGTGATCTGCTGTGGCGACCCCTAACGGGAACAGCCGAAAGAAGATGATGACTTTTAAGCTAACAAATGGTTAGGTAACAGGTATCTGTCAGAGTAAATAAATCTTACTTTCAGTATTTTTGTGGTCCACTTCTAAGTTAAACAGATTAATAGCACCATTTCTTAACACTGTTTCACTACATTTTCAGCATTATCACTCACAAGTTTCCACGCACTGAGTTAGGCAACCACCATTATGTATTTATGGCGGAAAATGACATTTTACAAGATGACTCTGAAATGATATTTTTTGACAGAATTATGTGAGGACATCTGGAAATGTAATAAAGCCAGGGCTGATATATAAAACTGAAATAGAATAAAACCAAAAAAAGGAGCCGAATGACTATATACTGCACAACTTAATTTACCACATCCACAGTAAGCGCTTTCATCCACTAGGGACTTCTTCAGAATGCATAATGTGCAAGAAACAATACACTCACTTAAATACCTTAGAATCACTTGATTAAGACATCACATGACATAACTTTTTCCTTTTTAAAAAAGCAGCAAATATTTTCTGTCATTTAACCCAGGTTCACACCAACTGCATATTCATGCTCATACATTCTTTTGTAGAGCTCCCTTGTTGTTCGTCCAGCATAAAAAGCTTTACAGGGCATACATATAATCAGGTAAACCACATACCTAGATTTACATGTATATCTGCCTTTCATATGCACTATCATGTCACCCAACTGTGTGAAAGATGAGAAAAATGCTCTCAGTAAGCATTACATAGAAAAAGCATGTAATGTTGATTTTAAGTTTTGTCTTTTAGATGAAATAACAAATGCTGACCAAAAATTTGATGCAGAAGATGAATTAAGTTGGAGGGAATATGAATGGCAGGTTAGGTTGAATGCCTGTCATCCACCTTGGTTAAATGACAGAAAATAATTTACTGCTTTTTTAAAAAGGAAAAAGTTATGTCATGTGATGTCTTAATCATGTGATTTTAAGGTACTTAAGTGAGTGTATTGTTTCTTGCACATTATGCATTCTGAAGAAGTCCCTAGTGGATGAAAGTGCTTACTGTGGATGTGGTAAATTAAGTTGTGAAGTATATAGTCATTCGGCTCCTTTTTTCGGTTTTATTCTATTTAATTTTTGTTTTTCCAAAGTGTTTGTGATTTGTTCACTGATATATAAAACATTTATACAAATTATTTTGAAGTTAGAGAAAGTTCTTTGTTTTAATAGTTAAAAAAAGATGGATTAACTTTTGACATTTAGCAGGCATAAGCCAAGAAGTTAGGATGTATTTATACTTAGTTATTGGGCATCCCACTGTGTTTATAGATTTACTTAACTGTTGAAGTATCTTTTTGAAAAATTTCTCTGTAGAAATTAACCGACAGAGACAAAACGTTGTACAATGTTATGTGCCCGTAGGACATATGGTTTAAATAATGCCATTGTGAAATGCAATCATTGTATTTTCAGCAGATATTTACAAACGTCAAAAGCTAGCTGCTAGGATACTTTTACTGTTTCATCATTTACTGTATTAGATTCACAACTACATGGATTGCCATTAATGAGATAAAGCATTTTTTAAATACTGTAAAAATGTTATTGCTTGTTTTCAAACTAAGTAATAAATTTAAGACATTGTTCATGAATGGAGACTAAAGCAATTGATATTCCTACAGTATATCTTTATGTCCTATGTTAAAATGAATCTATTTATTCCTTTCTTTTTATGATTACATGTATCTTTTAATTATGGAGGTTTTTTGTGTGTTTGCTGTTAGATGGAAAGATTCTGAATAAAGTTATTAAAATTACTTAATTTGTGTATTGCCAGTATTTGTGCATCTATAACATATTTAAAGTGGCTTAATTTATCTGAAAAAAATTGCTGCTTTTACTTTTTCTACATTTATAATTTTGTCATGACTGTTTCTATTTAAATTTTCCATCTGAACTACATTCTAGTTCATTTATTGGTACAGGTATTGCATCACTGGTGTAACACTTGACGTTTCATGTGCAATTATTTAAGAAATTCAGTCAGAAGTTTTTGAATTTGTCTGATGGCATGGCCTTTCTTCATTTCCCTGCATTTCTACTGGATGTGAACATCCTGCTCACTACTGCTGGACGTTTGCTAAGGAATTTATGGATGTGCTTCCATCTACTGTTCTTGTTATATGGTGGTACTACCTTGGAAGTGGTAATTCGGAATGAACCATTACACAGAATCGCTTTGTATATGAAGTGTAATAAATGGACCTCTTGAAATTAGACTTTGTAGGTTTGACACTGCAGTTTTCTCATTTGTCTGCTGGATTTTTAATTTTAAATCATGGTACTAATTCATATTTATTCAGACCTCCTGTTCTGTATACAACTTATTATAGACCTGAGCTGCATTATATTGTTTGTAGAAAAACTTTAATATCAGCACTACCTTCTGTAGCAGGCTGTAAATGGGGTTGTCACTTTATTTGTTTGTGTTATACAGCCAGTCAGGTTTGTCTGTTCTGCTTTGACAGGTTATATTTCTCTGTACTTTAGCATGCAAAGGCTGCTTTGTACAATATATTTTTTATGAAAGTAAATAATACTATATTCTTGTTGTATGCTAATCCTCTCTGTATAATGTTCCTTTTTGTCAGTAATCCCTCTGTATGCCTGTTTACAGCAAAATACACTTTGTAAAATATTTTACACCTACAAAGTTTTTCATATGAGAAAAAATACATAATTTTGCTAACATCGTATGAGAAAAAATACCTAATCATGCCAATATCATGGTATGTATATCATCTTTTTCCCCAAATCTGTGTTGCACAAATTGCTTTTTTATCAAATTAATAATTAATTTACCACATAAAATTGCTGGTATTGCCTATAAAGAAACCATCTTTATAGCAGAATTTTTCTGAGTAACATTTTTGTTTGCGATTAAGAGTCTACTTTTCCTGTTATGTAGAATGCTTAGCTGCCTTTAAATAAATCATTTGAGCATAAAAGCAATTCTTTCTGTATATAATCAACAATAGCTTTTCCTTTTATACAAATAAAATCACTCATGTTTCCTTTAGATAAACAACTTATATGTAATAGTTGTCCTGTATATATTCTAGTAGCAGCTTTTCTGTTACTCAAAAAAAAATCGATTGCATTCCATTTCTTGTGTACAAAATTAACTCTGCATAAAATGTTTGTTATGTAATCAGCAGAGAGCTTTCTGTTATGAATGAAATCGTCTTGAACTGTTTTAAGTAAATCATTTATATATGTAAACATCACACTGTATAATTTTTTTGGTTAGAATAGTCTCTGGTTGTACAAGAAAAATCACCTTATCTTTGTATAACAAATAAAAAACCTTTTGTCATGAGGAGGATCACTTATTGGGCTTTATGTAAATGTTTATATACAACTTAATGTATAATCAATCAACAGTCCCTTGAGATGAAAATTTATCTTATATTACTTTGCATAATTGTTTGTGTTCATAAATCACAGCATATAACTCTTCATATAAATTTTCAGTAATTAGTTCCTTTTGCAGAAAATGCTTGTGCTACCCTAAAATTATTTGTACACCAGATTCACTCAGTTATCAAAGGGGAAGAATTTTCAAATCCCATTTTAGTGATGACTAAGGGGCAACAGTTCTACATATATGGAAACTGGCGCTCTGTATACAGAGATCACTGTTCTCTTTCTCAGCTTGACCGACTGCCCTTTGTTCCATTATTAATGGAATCTTTGAGTTAGTATGAATAAGTGACAGGGGTCTGGGGATGTCCACTACATGGGGATGGGGTGCGGAGGGCTTGCCTCCTTCAAAACAACTTATTTCATATCACTTTTTACCTGTCAACTATACAGGTTAAGACAAAACGTGTACTTCTCCTTATGGGCTTTTTGCCAGTTTGATCTTTATGATAGTAAATACTCTGTATGCTTGTCAATACAGATACTCTGTAGAACTAAACCATACCTCACTTACTATGCCAGATAGCACATAACTGTATCTTTTCTGCTTCCTACCCACAACAACAACAACAACAACAACAACAACCACACATATGCAGCATCTGCACTGACTAACCTACATAAAATCTAATTCACTAAACTGGACTAAACCTACAGTAAAATTGCTAAATTCACACTCCACTGTCCTGCATGCACTCACCACTCCATTTTACTTAACCAGCTGAACTGGTTCACGTTTTCTAACTACCTCAGTTTCATTCAACTGAAGCAAGCCCGCAAAATTCTCTACTATCTAGATGCCGGTGCTGCCCGTAAGTCTCTCTTATCCTGGTACCTTCCACCCAGACCCCTGGGCCTTCCACCCAGACCCCAGAGCCTTGCACCCAGACCCTGAGATCATCAGATAAGTCCTTATACTATGTAAATACAATTGCTAATTCACATGGAAAAGCTCTCTATTCTCACTATGTAGCTAACCTCTGGAACTCACTTCAACTTTCCATTAGGGACTTCTCTGAATCCAGAAATTTCAAACACCACTTAAAATTGCACCTCCATAATAAGCAGACTTGTAAATGCTCCTCCATTCCACACTTGGCATCCTCATGCTCTAATAATCCCCTTAACATCTAAACCTAACATTAAGTTTAAACCATATAATCAGCCACTCACAACTCCTTCAATCACACCTGGGTGACTATCTCCATAAGCACCCCTTTATCCTCAGTACCATACCCCCTAACTAATACTAACATCCTGAACAACTGGTCCAGCTCTATACTCTTCTCTTATTTAGTCCAAAGTTAAACTCTTCATAACAAGTTTCCTGATCTCTCTCGATACATGCGAGTCACCTCTTCACCTGATTAAGTTGATTTATTCAAATGTAAATGTATCACACTCACTTGTTCTGCTATTGCTTGTACCATATTATTGCATATTATTGTAATTGTTAGTATTATTACTGTGTAAATGTTCTATTTAAACTGCTGGAGATTTACTTCCTGGGTCCCTGCTGAAAGGGGGTTATTTGCACGACTCAATTAGACTTTCCCAGTAAACAAACACAAATAAATAATAGGCATCCTGGATTAAATGACACTTGCTCAATTGCCAGTATTTTGAAATTGAAAAATCTTATAAGATGATATTATTATTGTATATGTATTTTTTGTATATATACATATATATAATTTTTTATTTTTTATTTTTGTATTCAGGTTTAATATAACACATTTTTCAGTTATATTAACTTAGTTTTTATGTTATGTAGGTTTAAATATCTATGGTTACAGTATTGTTTACTTATTTATTAGTGAAAGTAAGTTGATGCAGGCTGCTCCCCAGTGTTTTTTAAAAATTTGTAAAACATTTTTAACATTTAATGAATTAATTTAGTTAATTGAATAATTGTGAATGTATATAAATGTTGTTGTAACTTGTTGTGTCACTTCCTTTGAAGAAGGCAAGCATTGGGCTTGTCGAAAAGCGCTTTGGTTACTTGCTAGTAAAGATTGGTTTTATACCTGAAGGTCGCTGTTTTACGTTTGTTTTTGATTTATTTATTACAAATAAATAAATAACAATGACATGTAACTCAATGATTCCTCAGCAATTTGTATGTCAAAATGATGGACTAAATCCATATAATTTCAGTAACTGAATGTCACACATGGGACATCAAGCCACGCAAATAAATGGCATTGTTCAGCCAGGCATGCTGCTGATACCACACTGTGCGACCATGGCACTGCTGTTTTAAAGTAAGTGGGTGCAGGGGTGGACTTGACTGATGTGGTCTCCTTTTCTTGTGTGATGGACAATGTAATCAGTTTGTTATGATATGTGTTATGTGTTCTAGGTTACAATTTTATAAGTTTCAACCTTTATTTTTGAGTATTTGCCACAAATGCTATGAAATCGATTTCATTTTATAACCTTGAAAAGTTGCTCCACATGAATGGACACGTCACAAAGCCATTGTACGTTTGCCAAACTATATAGAAACTGTATTACAAAAGGTGTGTCCACCTGATCACGTATATTGGATATTTAGATTTTATGAAAATGTTTTAGTGCAATAAGGAGTTCATTAGTTTGTTGTGTCATGTGACTTGTATAAACTGAATGAATGTATTTGGGTTTGATTATATATTGAAGAAGGGATTGTTCCTGAAAGCTTCGCAACTGTCGAATTAGTGAATTAAACTTTATTTCCAGCGTTGTTAGTCTTGCAGTTTTTGTGTATTCATCTGGCTGTCTACATAGACACATGTATAGTGCATGTGGTATAACGTTGATATGCTACAGATATCTATGATAGGATCAGAGTGCAAATGAAAAGTTTTAATCCTCTAGTATAATAAATCCACTCCCTAAAATAAAGCAGAACCAAACTATCATTTTCAGTTTCCTATTCCCTTCAAATTTATGCTTAAAAGACTAATGCCAACATGAGTTAACTTCTCTTATTGTCTCTCTGAAATTTAATGTTTCGTCATTATCAGATGTTGGATATTATATCTGAACTGTGAAGTCATCATGTCTTGAATAGCAGGATATCATTTTTTATGTTATCTTTTTATAATTTATGGAACTCCAGAGTTCAGCCAGGAATCTCTGGCCCCCAGTGAACTATGTAATCAGCCACTATGATCCGATTGTCACCTATCTCTTCTTACAAGGTCACTACTGGCCTACAGTGATAGTAAACAAGAGATATAATCCTTCAGACTGTGTGGTCACTGGGGTTAATTTTTCCTCTGCCTGTCTTCACTGTACCAACAGTGCAAAACATCAGATTTGAGAAAGTGCAGTAATAGTTCCTATGGTAACATAATACACATTCTAACCCTCTAATTTGCACCTTAAGACCAGCCCACTGAGGTTTTTATTTGCTTATTTTTAAGTACATATTTTTGGGTGGTCCAATTGCTCACAGTACTTCCCAAACCACATTTCCTGGCCTACTCTTCAGTCACCCATTGTCACTACCTATGCAAGTCTGTCCCTGCCTGCAGTGAGATCCTCATTGCTCTGTCACATGCTTATATATTCAACAAATGATATCTTCAGGTATTAGATGTGTTGAATGAACCCACGATGGCCCCATTTGTTTCCTCCAGTGGGTAATTAAGTGATACTAAAACCCAGTCCCTCCACATGATAGTTAAGAATTGGTAATCAGTCACTCAGTTCTTCTTCCCCATTGGCTCTTTATACCACACGACAGACAAGAGCTGGTCATCAGTCATTCACTTATTTCCTCCTTATCGGTTCTTTATACCACATAACAGACAAGAACTGGTCATTAGTCAATCAGTTCTTCCTCCCCATTGGCTCTTTATACTCTAGCTGTGTTAATCAAGTTCATTTCACTGGGGGAGAAGGCAAGAAGTTTGCCCCTGGAACATTAGTGCATTAGTTGTCATTGATGTTAATTAAGATATTCACCCAGCTGGTCACAGAGACATCTTTTCAACTACATTATCATTGCTTAAAATGCTCAAGATGGGTCTATAAATACTTTTGCTGTCTGGATCAAGTGGAAGAATGTCCTCCAGAGTCTGAACCACTTCTGGTTTCATAAAACTGGGGAAGATATAGCAGTCTAATGATTCCAGAATATCTCAGCCACAGCTCTACTTTTGTTATTCTCATGATCTTTCAGCAGCCGAGTAAAGCTTGGGACTAACTTGAGCATGCTAGTCTCACTATCTGATGAGTTCTGACAATATCAGAATCCTCAAGATCACCAAACATAAACAGGTACTCACACCTTCATCTCGATCGATATAAACTAACAGGAAAACTGATGCCAGATATGATTTCAGCAAATTCATGTCTATAGACGGGTTCCTATGAGTTCAACGAAAACGCATTAAGTCGAATGCATTTTCATCGACACATGTAGAGCAAACAGGCAAAACAGCGAAGCGGCTGTTCAGTGAAATTTTACCCTGGGAAAGAAGTCGCTTGACCGCTTTCTTGTTTTGCCGTGTTCTGAAGTGTAGTGTAGTCCCTTGTCCGGTATAGCTCCCAAGCGTGATTGTGCAACAGTTACTGACCTTAGGGTTAGGGTGCGGGTTAAGGTAAGTGCATATGTATGAAAGTGTTTACTGTTGTATATTTTATGTTAAATGTATGGTTGAGTTCTGTGTGTATGTGTTTTCAGTTGTTTACTTTTGTTTTGGGGGGGGTAGAGTTAGAGTTAAGGTAAGTGTGTATGTGTTTGGAGCTGTTTATGTGAATGTGCGAGAGTTACTGACCTTAGGGTTAGGGTGAGGGTTAAGGTAAGTGCATATGGTTTAAAATGTTTATTTTTTTTTTGTTAAATGCATGTTTGGGTTATTTGTATTTGTGTATTTAGTTGTTTACTGGTTTTTTTTGGGGGGGGGGTATAATTAGGATTGGGTATGTGTGTATGTGTTTGGAAGTGTGTAATGTGTTTTTTTTTTTTTTTTTTGAGGGGGTTGGAACAGCGATTTCTTTCCCTAGGAAAGAAATTGCTTTCTTCGGATTTGACATTTTCAGCTTTTGCTGAAAATGTGTCAATGTAACATCGTTCGCTGTTTTAAGCATTCGATGTTGCAATATAGACCCCTAAAGACTGTAGTAAACCCATCACACAGATCTTGAAATAAAGGCTTTCCCAGGTTGGAGACAAATTGGAATTTATTATCTGCCTACTAGCAAACCAGAAAGGATAAAGTAATCCATTTCTTTAATCAACAAGCTGTTTTAGCTGGGTTGCCTCAACATATCAAACATCCCATTAAAGTGGAAGCATAAATCATCACCATCATCAACCCCTTTTTTCACAATTTCTAAATGGAGATGGGGTGTTGCATCCACTGCACCGTCTCTCTCACTCTAAATTCAGTGCCACTCTCCTACCTTCTTCAACAGTCAAGCCTGACTGTCAAAGGTCTTCTCTCACACAATCCTTCCAACTCTTTGCTAGATACCCTAGTTTTCTCTTGCCTTCTTCCTGTTTTCCCCAAATCTTCTTTACTAGATTGTCTTTTGCTTTCCTGCACATGCCTGAATCACCATAATCTGTTTTTTTTTTTTTTTACCATCTCTGCAACTGGAGTTACTTGGACGTCTGCTCTGATGCCCATCATTTCTTCACCTGTCCCACAGAGTTCATCCTACCACCAATCTCAAACACTTCATCTCCATCACCTCTAGCTTCCTCAACTGCTCTGCCTTTATTGCCCAGGTTCCTGTACCATACAGAAGTACTGGTCACACTGCTGTCTTGTACACCTTACTTTTAAGCTTCTTTGGCATTCTTCTGTCACACAGTATCCCTGACACTTTGTGCCAGTTGGCTGCAACCTCTCTGATTCCAGCTTTGACCACCTCATTCAGACTTCCCTTCTCCTCAACCACCCCTCCTAGATACATGAACATAACTTGTTCCGCTATTTTCCCTTCTATCTCACTTCTCACTTTCTTCAGATTTCTCCTATTTGCTGCCATTACAACCGTCTTACCTGTACATAGTTTCATCCCATGTGCCTTCAGTTTTGCATTCCATTCCCCTATCCTTTGTTGAAGTTCTTGCTCGGAGTCTGCCTGTAGTGTCACATCATCTGCATACAGCAATTTTGTTGATCTGTCCCCTCCAACCTGTTTGCTAATGTAGTCCATCACCAGTGTGAACAGCACTGGGCTCAGAGCTGAACCCTGATGCACACCCACTCCCATTGCGAACCCTTCTGTGAGTCCGAACACCATTTGTACTTGAGTCCTTGTACATAGCCTGCAGTAATTCTAAAATGTTTTTGAGACACCAAACCACTGCTGAACTGCAATGATCAGCTTTCCTGGATTTTGTCATATGTTTTCGCCAAGTCTATGAATGCCCAGTTGGGCATGTTTCATGTCTAGCTTCTTCTCAACTATTTGCCTTACTGCAAATATTGGGTCAGTTGTACTGCATCCTTATCTGAATCCAAACTCCTCATCTCCCATCTTCCATTGTACTACTCTGCATATCCGTTTATCAGTCACCCTCTCCAGAACTTTCATGCAGTGTGACAGGAGTTTGGTACTTCTGTACTGCCCACAGTTGTGAATGCCCCCTTTGTTTTTGTACACTGGTACTAGTATGCTTATTCTACAGTCATCTGGGATATTTATTTATTATTTTATTTATTTTACATTTGTTTACTGGAAGAGTTCGACTAGGCTGGATTTGCCTGTTTTCAGCGGAGGCATGGGAAGAAAATCTCCACATATATAATCACAATACAAAATTATATGAGACATTCAATACAATGATATTCAATAAAATTGTGATACAAAAATATTCCAAGCATTCAATACAAATATATTCAACATAGTCATAGCATAGTACATTAATATAATACCCGGAAAGTAGGAAGCAAGTGGTTAACGTGAGATAGTGGTACACACTGAAGTGTCATGCCTGGTGAAAGTGTAGTATTTTATCATAGAATAGCCCAGTTATGCCTAAGTTATGAGAAAGGTCTGGGTATTTACTAATTTATCTGCCTTTCTCTCCCTACTATTATGCTTACTCTCTGAAGCCATTTCTTACCGAATTCATCCAACATCCTGATCATATCTTATGTGGCCTCATCTGAGCCTGCTGCTTTCCCTGACTTAATTTTCTTTAGTGTTGTTCTTCTTCTTCTAGGGTGGGCTCCTCTTCTTCTCTCACATAGGCTGTTTCTGGGGCAGTACAACTTCTGTGGGGTTTTCTTCATTCAGAAGCTGCTGGAAATACTCCTTCCTTCTGCCTTTGATGTCCTGTGGACTGGGGAGCAGCTTATTTCTTTTTTCCCCTATGAAGGGTGTCTCATGATTATCTTCTTTATCTTTCTGTCTTTGTCTTACAACCTGATAGGATTTCCTTGTGCCATCTACTGAGTCACTTGCCAGAAGTAAGGAGAGTGCTCTGATGCCTTGTTCTTTGCTAAAGCAACTGCTATCTTAGCTGCTTTGTTACCCAACTATTATTTCTTCTTAGCCTGGCCCATCTTTTCTAACTCCCACTTTTTCCTGCACTCCTCCTTCTTTTGATGGCTTCCTGTTCTTCTGCATTCTCCCACCAGCTTTCCTTATGTACCTTATTTCCATACATACCTCGGCCACAAATCTGTTCTTTGGTCCTCGCACATGTTGTTTTGAGGCACTGACATTCTTCTTCAACTCCACCTATTTCATCTTCTTCTTCCTGAAGTGTTAAAACCCTGAGCACTTCCTTAACTCTTACGCTTTCTCTCCTGTTAACTTCCTGGTATTCACCCTGGTCTCTGTTGACCTTAGAGTTTTCTATGACCACTGCTTGCAGCCGATTGTTTCAACCAGTAGCTTAGGTTGTGGGCCAACTGTTTCACTGGGGATGACTTTGCAGTCACTGATTCTACCTCAGGCCCTTTCTTTACTTGGAGGAACTCTGCCTGAATTGCATTTTAGCGAGATGTGTATGTTATCTTGTGACAGTAATTCTTACTGAGTCATGTGTTGGCCACCATCAAGCCATTTGCCATACAGAAATCTAGAATGATCTCCTTTTTTATTCCTGTTGCCCAAACCATGTGGACCCAGGCAGTCCTCATATCCTGCTCTGCCTGTCCTGATATGTGCATTCAGGTCCCCCATTATCGACACCAATTTATGTTGTCCTGTTTTATTTAGAAGGCCCTGCAGCTGCTACCAGAATGCATTGTTTTCCTTGCTATCACAATCCTGCTGTGGGCCATAGGTGGAGATTATGAATAGTGCCCTATGATTACAATGGAGTCTTATTGCCATGAGTCTGTCACTAATTCTGATGACACCCCTCGTTTTCTGAAGCCTCTCCCTCGGCATGATTCCCACACCATTTCTAGTCTATCCTCCCCTGAGTAGTAGACTCTAGATCCCAAGCCAAGTGGCTTTGCTGCACTGTCTTTCCACCTTGTTTCCTGGATACAGGGGATGTCCAGCCTCCTCCTTACCATTGTGTCATCCACTTCCAAGCTCTGTCCTGACAGTGAACCTATACTGAGTGTAGAAAACCTTAAATCATGTTTGGCAAATTCACTGGCTTTCCATCTAACTTTTATTTATTTATTTTTTATTTGTTTTCCTTTTGCTCAATAGTACTATCCCAGATAACCCAAGCTGGGCATCTGGACTTTTCAGCCAGTAGCATAGTGACCAAAGGCTGCTGGGCTTTATGGCTGGCAGACACTAGCAAATAGGGGTACATAGACCCCACACACCATTAGCATAGGTCCCCAGCTTAGGTCAGAGTAGGCCAGGTCCTCAGCCCACTTATTACAGACAAATTCCCTTACCCATTTCTGGCAACATTAGTCAACTCGACCAAATCACCTACAGCCAAAGGAAGCATGAATGACCATTATAAATAGATACAACAAACATAAGACTTTATAGTAAAATTATAGTATCTCATGGCCAGTCTAGTAATATGGAAAACTCCAAAGCCTGACTCATTGAAATATTAAAGTTAATACAATTTTGTTATATACATAAATGAAATACACTGGCGAAGAAATTCTCTATTAATCTACTATACACACAATAAAAAGTTGTGTCTTACGAATCCAGCCGAATATAGGAAACTGCAGATGGGTCATTGCACTCAGACAGATTAATGTATCACTAATGCATTTGCTTAAAGGCAATGATGGTGCAAAGTACTAAGGTAGTGGATATGGTAAACTGGTTGATGCCCTGCTGTACTGGTGGCTGTCAGGATGTTTCCCCTAGAATTGCTGCAGCATGTTTTATTTTATAGGTTCATAGATTAGTACTAGGCTAATTGCCCTTGTGAGCCATTTTAAGCCTAGCCAATTACTCCCTGTGAGAATCAAACCCTGCATCTTGCGGCTGTAAGGTAAACACTTTAACCATTATGCCATCCTAAAAAATCTATTTCTTTTTTTAATTTCTCCAAGTCTTTTGGGTTTTTAATACCATGATAGGAATGGACCCATTCCTAAGTCAAAGTATTATTAAAGTTTATGAAATTTGTATTGTTTCAGTCTTTGATGTTATCCAGAAGTGCTCTTCGCAGCACCAGCAATGTGCCCAGTAATGACTTCTTCTGCAACTCATATGGCATTACATGTTTTGGTAACATATCTAAGTACGACTGTAAATTCTTTTTTATAAAGCCACTGCTCCTGCTACTGGGTATCTTTCTTCCATATTGCCTCGTTTATGCCTGCAAATCCTGATATTTTATGAGACTTTGTGTCTCTCTGTATGTGAGACACTGTAGTCACTGGGTGCAGTAATTTCAATGATCAGTGCTACTTTTGTCTTCTTTTCATGGGCTACTATATCTGGTTTTCTCGTATTTATTTTTTGAACTATTGATAATGGGTGATCCGATGTGATATAAACTTCATCAGTTTCTAGAATGCTTTGTGGCTCATTTTCCAATGTTTTTCGGCTGCTACAATATTATAATGTTTACACAATCCTCAATGCAACAGTCTTGCCACATTATTATGCCTTTCAATACACAGTCCTTCTGCTGTTAGTATATCACAATCAGCAAAAAGATGTGCCACTGTTTCCAATTCTGTTTTACAAAACCTACAATAGTTTGTTTCTCCCACATGTTCGATGGACTTTGTAAACTAACATGTTTGTAGTCCACTGTCCTGGGTTGCCAATATTAACCTTTCATCTTTTGGGTTAAATTCACCTCTCCTTAACAATTCCTGCATTCAGTCCTGATCAACATGAGGTTCCAAGAGTTTTCTATATTTGTTATTATATTTATGCATTTTCCACATTTCTTGCCTCCTCATCTGATCCTTCACATTATATTTTTCTTCTGTTTTTTGGCACACTCAGTTGCTGCCTGATTTTTATTGACTTCTGGTTTAATTTCCATTCCAGCTTGACACCAATATGCTTCTGCTAAACTAGGCATGGCAGTCATCTTAGATTCATTCACCTCATGTTTTAAAACTTTCGCTACATTTGGGTCTTGTGAGGTCAGCAGATATGGATGCAGTCCTAAGATTGCAAATCTATACATGTAATCAATTTCAAGGAGACCCATACCTCCTTCAGAATGGGGAATATATAATCTTGGTATTCACTGATTTTTATAAATCATTTGATAAGCATGAATCATCCTTCTTGTTTTCCTGTCCAACTGATCCAACCTTTTGGGGCCAATCACTCCAAAACTGTCAGTTAGGACAGGAAGAGCAAATTGGTTTATAGCTTGGACTTTGTTTCTAGATGTCGATGCTGTTTTGAATATTAATTTTAGTCTTCTAAAATATTCCTAAGTTTTATTTGCATTTGTTCATATTTTATTGTTCATCCTTCATCAATTCCCAAATATTTATATACGCCCTCTCACTCAAGTTCTTTTATTTCACATTCCTGCCCCAAACTGATGTTTTATTGCTGCAGTTTTCCTGCTTTTTTCTGAATATTTTTATTATTCTAAATTAATAACAAAAAGTATTATAACCGTATATGAAGAAATTTCTTTGAAACACACTAGTGATATCTGCATTGCTTACTGTACTTATTTCCTTGTTTCACTTGAAAGAAAGTTACTGTTTGTCGTTTTTGCATTTAAGTTACCTATAACACATTGCACTTAAGTTACCTGGCACTTGCTCACTAAAGCAATTATATAAGTCAGCACTAAAAATTAAAAGCACTACACCCTCACTCCCCACTGGCCCTTGTTTTCAATTATTAAGGAATTCCCAATATTATTCTAGCATGTCCAAAGGTCAGTTGTCAATCTCCTCTCCGGTCCAGCTGGTGAATCTCGGAATCTTGAGGCAATGTTACAACTGCCTCATGTAGACAGACAACCCTCTCCTCCTCCCAACAAATTCCAACACATGTGAGAGATGCAACCATATAGCCAAACTGGAGGCTAAGCTCTCTCAACTCAGTACTGGCATAACCAGTCAGGAGGAGAAGGAAACCACACTCACTACAATTCCAGTCTCACATAGACCTACCACGACAGCAAACCAAACACATAATCACACAAAAACATACTCGGAGGCTCTAAATAAAGATCTGCCTAAGCAGCAGAGACCTCCAAAGCAGACACCCAAGCAACCGCTACCCCAAAACAAAACACGTGCAACACATATCTCACAAAGCCAGTGTGCCGAACAGTCACAGCCCTTAAGACTAAACAACACACCTGATACACTTGTAATAGGTGACTCTATCGTCAGGCACACTGACGTCCCGCTCACCAGGCTGAACAAGGAGAGGGTCACGGTGAGCAGCCTGTCGGGCGCTAGGATCCATCACATAACACAAGCACTCAGGTCACTCCAAGGCAAGTACAAATATGAATCAGTCATTGTCCATGCTGGTGTGAATGACCTGAGACGTACCTCCCTGGACTACATGAAAAGAGACATAAAGAAGCTCTCTGAGCATGTAGCCCAGGCCGGTATGACCCTGACCTTGAGTATCATCTTACCCTCACCAAGAATGATGCCACAATATGAAGACAAGATGATCAATTTCAACAATTGGCTTAAGTACTGGTGTCATTCAAAGGGGATCCAATGCCTGTCAGCTTTGGATGATATGCTCGACAAGCCACGATGCTTCGCTAGGGATGGCTTGCACCTGTCACCCCTGGGCTTTCGTTTATTGGCAAAGGCTCTTGCTACCCCCATAGTGCCTTTTTTAGGCAAGGCTCAAAAGACAAACCCACCTCCATAGGTATCACAAGGGATAAGAAACTAAGAGTAATGCTACTCAACGCCAGAAGTCTAAACCTCAAGATGCATGCACTCGAAACTCTCCTTAGCATGGAGAACATCGATATCTGTGCAGTAACAGAAACCTGGTTCATTGCTCCCGAGAGCACCCCAGCACTACCAGGTTATACCTCATACCATGCTTTTCGGCCCCAAAACTTGGACCGAACCACAAAAGGAGGGGGAGTATCGATATTCATCAAAGATACCCACACCTCCAGGTTGGTGGCAAAGCACGAAGCATCAGAGACTATCCATGTGCAACTAACAGTGGGTAAAACTGTCTTCCAGTTTATAGCCTGCTACAGACCACCCTCCCAAACCCAGGAACCCCACTCGGCCTTCCTGAGAACACTGGAAAATATGAAGGTCTCTCCAAACACCATTATATTGGGCGACTTCAACTACCCAAACATAGACTGGGAGCATTACTCTAGCTCCAACACCCTAGCCCAAAGGTTCCTAGAATTTATAAACTCAAATGCTATGGAACAACTTGTTACCACTCCCACAAGAGGGGAAAACATACTGGACCTGATCATCACCAACATGGGGACTCTATGCTCCAGACCAGAAGTGTATCCCTCACTGGTAAGATCAGACCACAAACTAATCTCACTGGATATTCACATCCCGACCCCACCCCCTGCCCAGAAAACCACAGTGAAAAACTTCTCTAAAGCAAATTTCACACTCCTCAAAACTGAGGTGGAATTCTTCAAAGCCCCCGGGCCTGTGGAAAATATGGCCCAGACCGCAGAATCCTTTATAAACGCATTCTATGAACACCTTCAGGAATGCATGGATCATGCGATCCCAGATAAAACCAAGACCCAATCCTCCAAAGGCAGACGTCCTGTCTGGTGGACCCCAGCCATAAACAAACTATACAATAGAAGGAGGAAGCTACTAAATGATAGAGCAAAATCCCAAAAAGGGAAGGCATCACTGATCAGTATTAGCCAAAAACTACGGGCACTCATAAAATTGTCTAAGGCCAGCTTCGAGAGAAAAATTGCACAGGACACTAAGGATAATCACAAGGCTTTCTTTAGTTATGTTAGGAACCTGGGTGGTAATTCCCAGATATGCTCAGAATTAATCCAAAATGACAAAAAATACACTGAACCCACAGACATTGCCAACATCCTAGCTGACAGGTTCAGTGCAAACTCCCCCCCCTCCCCACCAAAAGGGCAAATATCTATCCCAGCAGAGTGCTGCCCCTCTGACATCTCAGATGCTCAGGTAAGAGCCGCCGTCTCCAAAGCAAAAAACACAGCATCAATGGGACCAGACGGTGTCCCGGGCTGCATCCTACATTAACTCCAAGAAGAGCTAAACCCAAACATAAAACTACTGTTCAATCTCAGCCTTACTACAGGATATGTGCCCAAAGAGTGGCGTACAGCAACAGTGGTCCCTCTCCATAAAGGTGGTGCCTCAACGGATCCTGGAAACTATCGCCCCATAAGCCTGACTAGCTTGGTCTGCAAAGCTATGGAAAGGATCATCATGGACTTCATAAATAAAGATATTGGGGACCTACAGACACTGGATCCTACCCAGTTCGGCTTTGTTAAGGGCAGATCCTGCCTCTTAAACCTGGTTGATTTCTTTGAAACAGTCACCAAGGCCATTGACGAGGGGAAGGTGGTCCAACTCAGCCTACCTGGACCTCGCAAAAGCCTTTGATACAATACCCCACTTGGGCATTATAGCTAAGCTCACCAGCTTAAATATAAACCCCTATGTCACTAGATGGATTGCAAATTGGCTCAAGGACAGAACCCACATGGTTAGAATTTCTGGAGCCATGTCAGACTCCAAACCAGTTACAAGTGGTGTCCCACAAGGCTTAGTCCTGGGACCTCTCTTGTTTGGTATATATTTCTCGGAGGTACAGGCCAACACGGAAGGACTGTGTCTGACCAAGTTCGCAGATGACTGCAAACTGGGTGCCATAATCGACTCTCTAGCCGACACAAGCATCCTCCAAAAGGGCCTCATAGAAACAGACAACTGGTGCCAGAGCCATGGCCTCAAGCTAAATGCCAAAAAGTGTATAGTCATCCCCTTTGGCAAAAACAAAGTGCCCACAAATTACCACATAGGTGGTAATCCATTAAGTACAGAAGAAGTAATTAGGGACCTGGGGACCCAAGTTGATAGCAATCTCTCATTTGACAACCACGTGGCCAAAGTGGTTAGAAAAACATTTTATATAGCCCACCTAATCATGAAGGGATTCACATCTAGATCAGGGGAGGTCATTGTGCCTCTTTACTCATCCCTCATCAGGCCCATAATTGAGTACAATGCCCCTTTTGGGATGTACCTTACCAGACACCTGCAGCAACTGGAAAGACCCCAAAAGTACCTCACCAAGAGGATCAAAGGGCTCAAACAGATGCCATATGCTGCCCGGTTAAAGAAACTCCAGCTCTACTCAGTGGCATACTGCCTGTTCAGAGGCGATCTGTGCCTGACATATAAAGCCATGTCCAACCCGGATTTAATGGACATGCTGCACCTCAGAAAATCCAAATCCCATCGAGCTACGCGCTCGAGAGACTTGAACCTCAGCACTGAAATAAATAGGACATGCTGGAGGGACAGATTCATAACCCAGAGGCTCCCTTCAATCTGGAATAAAATCCCAGTCCAGGTTAGGCAGAGTCCCTCATGGACTCTCTTCAAGAGGAATCTTGATGAGTGGATGGGAGATCGTAGGTTTACCTCGGGTATCACTTCTGTGTCACTGTTAGACAGAGGCACAGTATACTAACCTCGAAAAAGGGCATAGCAAAATAAATTTAAAATGGGTGGCGAAAGCCAAACACATTCTGGCTAGGCTTATAAATGCCCTAGGGCAGATAGCCTAGTATGAACCTATGAACCTATGAACCTATAAAACAGATAGAAAATTAATAACCAAAAACAATAACATCAACTATTTACAAGGTGTCTACTTATATAAGAAATATAACAAATTGAGACATTTTAATAATTTGTATTTCATTAGTGAGTAATTAATGTTTAACAGATTCTTGAGTTTCATACACAAATTTAAAGAAGAGATAATTCTAGTGGTCTTTCTCTGATTTATATAATCTCCAATTGACAGGTTTCAGTTGCAATGTTAAGGAATTCATTCCTTGATGGAGTTGAGACACTTTTCCAATGTTTTGTGATCACTTTCCTCACAAATGACAAGAGACTCCAAAGAAGACAGTAATCAATTTTCTTCACACATGCAGGGACTGGGGTATTAAACAGAATTAATGATTTATTTAACATGAAATTATCAGTGAATAATGCCTGTAAAAAGGAACTGACTTCATTCCAAAATGGATTAATTACTATACATTCAGAAATCATATGTTGCCAATCAACTTTAATATTCAGTCCACATCTCCAACAACCAACTTTCTTTTTAGACATTAATTGCAATTTACAGGGTGTAATAAATGCTTTATATATACATGTCCATGAAAATAATTTCCATTTCAATGACATTGTGGTTTGTGCAGAAGATAAAAGTATCATTTTTTCTCATTTTCACTGGGGTAGTAGTAGTTATTAATAGTTATAAAGTAATCCTAGTAACTATCTTTACAATAATCTGGCTTAGTTTTAATTACCTTATAAAGTTTGGATAAAAGTCATTTTTCTGTGAAGTTTTGATATATCAAACAATTATAAGTTCTATAAATGTTGATATCTCCTTTTTATTAATGAATGCATTAGACTTATTCTCTTCTCTCCTGAATATGTATAATTCTGAACATTTAACCACATTTCACTACGTAAGTTCAACTTATTTGGTATAAAATCTAGATAACAGAATTTTTCTTTATCTATTAATTGATACCAAAACATTAATTGTTTAGGTATTTATTGGGACTGTATTAAATATGTTGACATGGTTTTGTGTATATGCTATAGGGAATGTTAAGAATAGTCAAGCTTTACATTCTGGTTCTCTATACACAAAATTTCTGAAGTTAATCATTGTTGTGGAGATAAAAGTTGAGTTTAACAATGGATTTTCATATTCCAATATAAAATATTTTAATAATCAAAGAAAGTTATTGATAATCATTTTATTATGATGTTTATATATTTGATGATTTTTAAACAGATGCTTTCCTGTATGCCCTTCCATTTAACTGAGTAATTTTTATTTGCCGAAGAAATAATTGTCTTTATAATGGCTGAAGTAGAATATAATCCTATGCCAGGTAAACCTATTCCTCCATATGACCAACTTCTTAAATGGTCATTAACTGCTAATTTATGTCTGTTGGGATGCCAGAGAAATCTAAGTATTAAAGTATTAAAATCTCTTAGATATTGTTTAGGAATGGGGAGAGCTAATGATTGTATTATATATAATTGGTAGTATCATTTTTATTATTAAAAATCTCTCTTCTACTTAAATAAAAATGTTTCATTTATTAATAAGATTTTTAATGTTATCTAAACTATCACTATGATTTATATTAATTATATATTTAATATTTTTCATTAAGATTATTCCTAAATATTTTATGTTATCATCTTTGACTATATATTTAGAAAAATCTTTTGCCATATCAGAGATATTAGAGTTTATACATAACATTTTTGTTTTATCTTCATTGAATGTGAGATCCAATTTAGATTTAAATTTTTGATAACCTTAAAAAGGGAATTGAAATATTTTTTTATTATCTTTCAATGTCAATAAAATGCCATCTGCAAATAAAAGTATTTTTGAATATAGCTTGTGATCAAATTGTAGTCCTTTAATATCTGATTTTGATCTTATGTGGTTTGCAAAATGTTCCACAATCAAAGTAAATTGTAAAGGAGATAATGGACAAACTTGATTTGTTCCTTTGGTGATCAAAATTGATTGTGAGACATAAGAAATTATTTTTATATAGGATAAGGAATTATCATAAAGGTTTTTTATAAGCTGCTGAAACTCTATTGAAAAGTTACATTCTTGCAGAACTAATAGAAGATAACCCCTATTAACTGCATCAAAATCACTACTGATGTCTAGACTTACTAAACTTAAATAATCTTTTATATTGTTAGTATAATCAATTGTAGTTAAAATTAATTTGATGTTATTGTAGGTATTTCTGTGTTTTATAAATCCAGATTGAGTAGTATTGATTAAATTAGGAAAAAATTGTTGAATACTATTTGCTAATGTAGACTTGAATAATTTGTAATCAACATTTAATAATTTGAAATGAAATTGGTCTGTAAGAAGCAAAGGTGGAACTATTGTTAAATCTTTAACTAACTGAAAAGTATAGAGTAAAATATTTAAAGCATTTTAGGGCATTAGTTTATAAAGTTCATGTATTATACCATTGTTGCCTGGAGCATTATTAGATTTTAGTTTATTTGATTTGTAACTTCAAACACTGATGTAGGGTTATCAATTGCTTTCAATTGCTGATCTGTCAGCTTATTTTAAGTGTATTTTCTAATACAAAACTTATGTTTCCTGTGAGTCTATTACTGAATTGAATTGATTGATTTTGATTAAATGAGTTCTAAATTCTCTATGAATACCTCCAGTTGCAGTGACTTTTTTCTTTTTATCTTCAGTAAATATTTTTTTAATGTGATTAGTTTTGATTGTCATTTTTGTTCTAGAGTCAATTTTCCATAAAGATTCTGGGTTTACTGAATAATTTGTTAGTTTAATCGTTTCTAAGTTTATCTTAATTTTATGATTCAGGATTTCTAAATATTTATTCTGTAATTTATTTATTTATTTTGATGAAATATTATTGCCAATTTGACCTTTTAATTTTGGTTTATCAATTTTCTCTTGTAAGTCAATTAATTTCTTATCCTATTGTTTCTTTTTTAATGAATGCCAATTTAAAATGTTCCTATTTAAATAGGATTTAAAAGCATCCCATATATAAACGTCTGATACTTCTTTTGTATTATTAAATTCTATATATGTTTGTACCTCTTTGTTAAAGAATTCTTTAAAATCTTTCAGATTAGTAATATATGATGAAATTCATTTAATGTGAATAGTAGTCTTGTAATTCAAAACAAATTCAAATGTTTTGGCATTATGGTCTGAAACTGAGCATGAAACTATTTTAACTTTAAGGAAGTAATTAAGACATTCAGAATGAAAACTATCAATTATTGATTGTGCACTGTGGCTATTTGAGACATCAGTAAAAAAGAGCGAGTCATTAATTGAAAAGTCATTAGCATCCTTAATATTGAGTAGATTAGTGAAATTGATCAGTGCTTTGGCTGTGGCTGATATTCTATGCTTCCCCTTAGTATTAGTGTCTTTTCATGTAATTAATATCTCCTAGTAAGATGAGACTTCCCTTTGAATATTGAAGAATCTGATCTAGTTCAATTGTGGCTGTTTTAACACCCAAACAAGTCATCCAATATATATTAACAAAAAAGTATGTCTTCCTGTTAATTTGCAAGTTAGCTAGACAAAACATACTTTATCATCATTATAAGTGCTCAAAATCGTTGGTATAGGTAAGGAATTATTCCACAGAATGGCTACTCCTCTTCTTTTTTGATTAAATTGAGAACTAGCTTATTACTGCATATTGTTTATTATTAAGTTTATCTATATCATTTAATAAATGTGTTTCTTAAATAAATGTAACCTGGGGTGAAAATAATTTTTATGTATTTATATAAACTACTCCTTTTGCAACCATTATTCAACCTATTAATATTAATTGATATACACTTTAAATTCACCATCTTTATAACCTAAAAAGCATTTTAGGAAATTCTGAAATGTAAGATGTAATGATATAAGTGAACCACTAGCAAAGTGAATGCAAATAGTAAAAAATCTCATGAATTTTGTAATAGTACTATTATACAATAAGTATGTGACTGTAGACACCAAAAAGAGAAAAAATATTTAAAAAAAATATAAAATATAGAATAAATCTAACTATATTTCCCCTCATGGAGTATAAAACTTCAGACTTAGATAGTAATTCTATCCAAGCCATTCTACCTAACAACAGAAGCAAAATTAGTTTACCTCCACCATTCCATAACCATATCATACTAATGAAACTGAAAAAGTAGTTAATGAATGGTATAAATATTGTATTAACTCTCATATTAAACAAGCTCTCTTTGATTTAAATAAATTACTGCATATGGATAATAAGTTCCACTGTGTGAGTCAGATTAAAGCTAAACTTTTACATATACAATGCAGTATTTTCTGAGAGAATTGCAATTAGCGATAAAAGTCAGTGATAATAGGTAAATAAATATAGTAAACCAAAAAGATTTTGAAGTAACGTTAATAAAATGTGAATAAATTTAATTAAAAATCATAGCTATAACCTATGCAACTGGAATTAATCAAAACTATTCATCAAAAGTATCTGATATGATTCCAGCTCCAATTGTAGTGATATAATTCGAAAATGAAGCTTGTGAAACAGTTAAGATAATCCGTTCTGTTAGGAGGTTATGTCTTTGGATGTGTTCATGAATATATCAGGCCTCTAAAGCTGTGAAGGAAAAAGGTGTTAACAATCCTCCAATAATCCTTCCAATTATTAGAACAAAATAGACTCTAAATAGTATTTGTGAAGCAACATATTGAATATATTGGTGCAAACAAAAAACATTTTTTCACAGTTAAAGATATTAAAATCAACTCAGAGAAGACAGTTAAGGCAATACCACATACAAAAATCGTTGCAATTTGGGACTCAAGAAAGTAGTAATACAAGCAGAAAACTTTGTGATCAAGTCTGAATGAATAGATTAACATTTGTTCAATCAGATTTCCTTATGCTGTGATAATATATTTGTTTATATAGTATTCAATAAGTTGATGGATTATGACTGAATATTTAATAAGTATATATCTATATAGATGTTTCCATATGAAATCACAGTTTGTTTACATGTCTTAGAGATCAAGTTAGGGACCTAAGAAAATATTTTTTATGAATCTTCAGACACTTGTTGCTGAAAATAATAAAAAATACATTGATGTTGTTACATAACTGAATATAAATAACATTAAGACAAAGTGTTAAATAACCCAGGTATAATAATCCAGTTGAGCATTTAATCTAAGTGACTAAAGATAAAGTGTGATATTTGGTGGTACTCACATACTATCTTAAATATATGGATAAGTTCCAAATATCAAATTACTGCCGTGTGCTAGTAGTCATAGAAAAAAGATACTTCATACTGAATCAGAATAATAATAATACATGGTATATTGTCAATAAATGTTATTAATCCCAGAAGAGAGAGGCTTTAGTT
This sequence comes from Protopterus annectens, assembly GCF_019279795.1. Classification (NCBI taxonomy): domain Eukaryota; kingdom Metazoa; phylum Chordata; order Ceratodontiformes; family Protopteridae; genus Protopterus; species Protopterus annectens. The sequence continues at coordinate 1,067,494,086 of NC_056733.1, forward strand.
ATAGTTTAGAGATAAAGTAATGACTTCTTCTATACATCAATATCTGAAAAAGAAAGCTATTTCTTAAGTTTCCAATATTCTATATGTATACATGAATGGATAATATATCAATTTAAATTAATATTGTCCATCTAACTGTAGATCAATTTCCAGCTTCATAGCTATAATGTATTTTTTAATTTCCAGTCTTCAGTTCAGTGTTAAAAAAAACTTTAATTTAAAAGAACTTGAATTTATAGATAATCTGCAAAACTTTATGATGTTATGACATCCAAAATAATATTTTTAAATAAAAAAGATAATGTGTGATTTTTTTTATTACATCCCAAATATAATGTGCTAAGAAAGAGACTGGATTATTTAAAACATTGGCTTGCTACCTCTGTGGTGGATATTATCTGTCAGCCTTGAATTAAAAGTGAACCTGAGTTTTTATACAATTTTCTAAGTTAAGCTATTATCAATACCTAAAAGGGTATAGTTTTCACTATACATGAATGCCACTTATACATATTATAACATTATGTACAATGAGGAGGAATTGGCCATACCTATTGAATTTTAAAACACATTGTTGTTACTTGTAAAGTAATTTAATTTCAATACTTTGCCCTAAGGTGTTAATAATTGTTATTCAGAATTTCTGCCTGTTTTCTTCCTAGTCATAATTTTTTTATCAACATATCTCAAATGTTCTTACTTCCCATTTCAAATGCTATACTATAAACAACTGCCATTTTTAAAACAGAAATTACTTAAGTGATTAAATAATGTATTTGCCACACTTCTATTTCCTCTAAGAACAGTTCAAATTCTATGCAGAGATTACTGAGCAGGCCGTAACTTCAAATTACTGTTGAACACGTTAGGAAAATAAATATAGCTTATGCGGGACCAGAAACAAAAGCTTCATAAAAAAAACAGCTTTTGCTCACACTAGTATAGGTAAGCACACAAGGTTCCCCACCAAATGTCTAACGGCTCTAACAAAAAAAAAAAATAAATAAAAATTTGCTAGAATCTCCCTGTGTTCTGACTGTGCATGCTTCTCAGCTGATAACTGTTCAAAGTTGAATAAAACAATAATTGAATTCAGTTCAAATAAATTGCATTTATTTAAACTGTATTTGCTTTAATAGTGCTACACACTCAAGTGTGCTACTGCACTTGAATTGCTGTTAGTGCTGTTTTAGCTGCTTTTCTGTAAAAAGATTCTAAGCTTGTTTCCTGTAACTAGTCTAGTCCAGATACATATTTGCTGTATCCAGGACTGTTTGTAAGCTTCTGAGCCCCCTAAGCCTTTCTGTGTGGGAGGGAAGCCTTCTAGCTTATCAGTGGGAGTGGTAAGCACTAGGTAGTCTATCTACCACAAGAGGAGTGGTTTCTGGCCCAGAAATTGTAGTTTATTGGCCATTTGAGGAGTTTTTCCCATCTCTTTCAACTTTCTGGTTTAAAAGCCTGTGTTTGTGCTTGTTTCCCAACTTTCCTGTAACTAGTCTAGTCCAGATACAGATTTGTTGTATCCAGGACTCTTTGTAAGCTTCTGAGCCCCCCAGGCCTTTTGTTTTGGTGGGAAGCCTTCTAGCTTATCAGTAGGAGTGTTAAGCACTAGGTAACCTATCTACCACAAGAGAAATGGTTTCTGGCCCAGAAAGTGTAGTTTATTGGCCGTTTTGGCAATTTTTCCATCTCTTTTAACTTTCTGGTTTAAAAGCTCGCATTTGCACTTGTTTCCCACCTTTCCTGTAACTAGTCTAGTCCAGATATAGATTTGCTGTATCCAGGACTGTTTGAAAGCTTCTCAGTGGAGCCAAAGTCTGCTTTTCAGTTTTTCCCTTAGATCTGCTAGTTCTCTCCTCTCCTGCACTTTTACTAGCTTATTAGTCTAGCACTTTACCAGACTTCTTGTAGCAATTATTGTGGCACACAAAAGTGCCACCAGCACTAAAATTTCTACAAGGAAACAGCTACAGTACTTATTATTAATGCCCACTGCTCTGGGCATGTCTAAAGGTCAGTTCCCTGTGCGCTCTCCTATTAACCTGGTGAACTTGTGCATCCTGAGGCAATGTAGCAACTGCTTCATGTACACTGACTACCCTCTCCTCTTACCTCCCAACACTCAGACTTGTGAGAGATGCACTTATATATCCAAATTGGAAGCCACTCGCTCTCCAGCCAAGACCGGAATAGCTGGTCAAGAGGAGAAGGTCAACACTTGCACCACACCACATGGAACACATAGCCCTTTACAACACACACCGGCACTGCTTTCACATAAAAACACAAACCACACACTCATCTTCGTGGAGGCTCTCAATAAAACTCTACCCAAACAGCAGAGACCTCCAAGGCAGAAACACACTCGACTACCACAACACAACACTAATCATGAGACACATAACTCTCCTAAACAGTGTAACACTCAACCAAAGCCCCTAAGGCAAAACCACATGCCAAACACACTAGACATAGGTGACTCAATAGTGAGGCATACTGATGTCCCACTCACTAGGTTTAACAGGGAGAAAGTAACAGTCAGCTGCCTGTCAGGCACCAGGATCCACCACATAACGCATGCACTCAGGTCCCTCAACAACAGGTACAAATATGACTCTGACATTGTACATGTGGGTGTGAATGACCTGAGACATACCTCTCTGGACAACTTGAAAACAGATATGGGGGTGCTCTCTGATTATGTAGCCCAAGTGGGTATGACCCTAGCCCTGAGCAGCATCCTACCATCACCCATAATGATACCACAGTACAAGCAGAAAATGACTGATTTCAACAATTGGCTACGTTTCTAGTGTCATTCTAAGGGGATCTAGTATCTGTTCCTGCCAGAGAAGGCCTGCATCTGTCACCCCTGGGCTTCCAGATACTGGCCAAGGCGCATGCCACCTCTATAGTGACTTTTTTAGGTGGTGTTCCAAAGACCAAATTACCACCATAATAGCTACAAACAAATCCACTCTAAGGGTCATGCTGCCCAATGCTAGAAGTCTAAATCTCAAAATGCACTTCCTTGAAGGACTCCTTAAAATGGAGAACACTGACATTTGTGCCGTAACAGAGACCTGATTCAAGGCAACAGAAAGCACCCCTGCACTACCAGGCTATAACTTATTCCACACCTTTCGGCCCCAGAACTTGGACCGGATATCCAAAGGCAGTGGTGTTTCCATATTCATAAAGGATGCACACACATCCAGACTGGTAACCCAACATAACGCAGCTGAGATACTTCGGGTGCAGCTAACATTAGGTGATTCAGGTCGTAGCCTGCTATAGGTCCCCAACCATGTCCCAAGACTCATACTCCACATTCCTAAGTACCCTGAAGAATATTAAGGTCCAACCTAATACTCTCATACTGGGTGACTTCAACTACTCCTCCATTAACTGGGAAAACTACTCGTGTACCAATACACTTGCCCAATGTTTCCTAGAATTCGTTAATTCCAATGCTGGACCAGCTTGTTCTTACCCCCACTAGAGGTAGTAACATCCTTGACCTGGTCATTACCAACATGGGTAACCGTTGCTCTACACCAATAGTCAACTCCTCCCCGGTTAGATCCGATGACAAACTAATCACCTTGGAAATCCACATCCCTCCCACCCCTCAAAGGTAACCACCATGAAAAACTTCTCCAAGGCTAACTTTGGGCACCTAAAAACAGAGGTGGCTAACTTTACGGCACCCATGCAAATGGAGAATAGTTGCATGACTGCAGAATCATACACCAATGCACTGTATGAACATATACACAAATGTATGGATCTCACCATACCCAATAGAACCAAGATGCTCTCCTCCAATAAAAAGAAGCCAATCTGGTGGTCCCTTGCCATAAAACTCTACAACAGAAGGAGGAAACTGATGCAGTATAAGGTGAAGTCCCAAGACTGGAAAAACTCCCTTATCAGCCTCAACAAAAAGTTGAGATCCCTCATCAAATCCTCTAAAACTAGCTATGAAAACAGAATTGCAGCAGATATTAAAGACAAACACAAGGCCCGATTTGCTCTGAGCTACTGCACAATGGTAACTCCTATACTGAGCCAACAGATATTGTAAATATACTGGCCGACAGATTCAGTGCCAACTTTACCCTTCTCTCCCCCCAAAGGACCAGTCACAATACCAGTAGATTGCCAGGCACCCAGTACTACTGGTGCACAGGTTAAAACATCACTGTCCAAGGTCAAGAATGCAGCTTTTATGGGACCTGACAATATCCCCGGCTGTGTTCTACCTGAACTACAGAGTGAACTGGCACCTCACCTGTATGTCCTGTTCAATAACAGGCTCACCTCAGGCTTTGTCCCTACCAAATGGTGCACTGCTACAGTCATCCCTCTCCATAAAGGATCCCACACAGTTTGGTTTTGTGAAGGGTAGATCATGCCTGCTCAACTTTGTCAACTTCTTTGAATCAGTCACCAGAGCTGTGGATGAAGGCAAGGTAGTTCATACAGTCTACCTTGATCTGGCCATGGCCTTTGATACCATTCCCCACTCAGGAATCATAGAAATACTCACTAAGCTATTCATCATCCCCTATATCACTAGGTGGGTTGCAAACTGGCTCACAGGTAGAACCCATAGTGTGAAAGTAGCTGACTCCAAGTCAGACTGCTGACCAGTCACGAGTGGAGTCCCACAGGGTTTGGTCCTAGGTCCACTCCTGTTTGGTATCTACTTTTCTGAAGTCCAGACCAACAAGAAGGGACTCTGGCTGACAAAGTTCACAGACAATTGCAAGTTGGGAGCTATTATTAACTCCCCAAGAGATGTTGACATCCTACAGAAAGGCCTCACTGAGACCAACGACTGGTGGCAGAACCATGGCCTTAAGCTCAATGCAAAAAAATGTGTCATCATCCCTGTTGGGAAAAACCTGATTCCCATGAATTACCACATCGATGGTAGTCCACTGAACACAGAAGGTGTTATAAGAGATCTGTGAACACAGGATGACAATAACCTCTCTTTTGACCGCCACATTGCCACTGTGGTCAGAAAGTCCTTCTATGGGGCTCATCTCATTACTAAGGGTTTTGCATCCAGGAAGAAAGATGTCATTGTCTCCCTCTACTCTTCCCTCATTAGGCCAATCATTGAGTACAATGCCCCATTTGGCATGTACCTCACTAAACACCTGCAACAACTGGAGAGGTCCCAAAAATACCTCACAAAGAGGATCCTAGGCCTTACACATTTGTCCTATATGGACAGACTCAAAAAACTCTAACTATTCTCTGTCTCATATCACTTACTTAGAGGTGATCTCTGCTTGACTTACAAAGCCATGTCTAACCCAGCTCTGTTAGAAATGCTACATCTAAAGAAATCCCAATCCCTCAACACCACACACTCCAGAGATCTCAACCTCATTACCACAATCAGCAGAACATGCTGGAGGGATAGGTTCATAACCCAGAGACTGCCCATACTATGGAATAGACTTCCCATACATGTCAAGCAGAGCACCTCACTGGCCCTCTTCAACAGAAATCTTGATGAGTGGATGGGAAATAGAAAATTCACCCCAGGGATCACTCCAGTGACTTTACTCGACATAGGCACTGAGAATTAAGGTTGGGTTGGCACGATGCCAGGGTAATCCAATGGGCTAGGCTTGTAAAGGCTCCAGGGCCATTAGCCTAGTACACACCTATGAACCTACGAACAGTATCTCAGGCACAGAGTTAGTCCCCATTTCTCAAAGTTCTTATACACTCTCATGTTCCCCCCTCTTTATGTAATCCCACCAGCCAAGAAAATCAAAACTAATCCCAGTCATGTTGCACATAAACTCCACAAGTCCCAAGACCCCACTCAAATCAAGTCCATCTCAACCCAGGCAATCTTCAAACATTCCACCAAAGAAACAGCACTTCAAAATCAGCATGAAACACCACTACACAATCACTAATCCACTACTCAAAGCAGCTGCATGTCAGAATAAGCCGATCCCTCACCAGCGACACAAAGCACAACTTTCAAAAGCAATGAGGACCACAATGAGCAAAGATGCAATAATACCAGCCTATGGAACCCAAGTATGTTCATAGACTGACAAAATATACAAGTAGCAATTACAACAATAAAAACAATTAGTAAAGCAGAGATAAATTAAATGATCTCACCTTCATGTCCAGATCTCAAGAGTGTACAACCAGCAGACATCAACCACAAAACTATCCAAAATGGTCCCACAACAATTGTAATAACTATAATCAGAGAAAGAGTTCCAAACTAAAAAGACAAAAAATAAACCGCTTCCATTAACTTCAAGCATCCCATGACACTGCTCCACACAGATTGTATTCAGTAGCCAAACTGTATAGCCAAATCAGGATACCAATCCCTAAACCCCGATGAAACAAAATTATCACTAAGCCAGTTGTCAAGGTGTTACACAGGTATATATATTGACTTTAACTTGTTGGCAGTCAAATCAGAATTTAATATAAAACAAACAGCAACAAAAATAAAAGAAAGAAAAAAGCATGCAATTGCAGGTAATTAAACAAAATAAAGTTAACTGAATTACCTTGAAGAAGTAGATGTCCACATTTTCTTCTTAGGGTAAAACTGTTTTGATTGGTGTGTATAAAACAAACACTTTTTATATGTAATAGATGTAGAAGCTGTAAACCAATACACATATATTAAATAAATGAATAGTCACTTTTCTTTTAATTTCTTTTTTTTATCATTAGTTTTCCAGCCATTTCTCTCAGCCAATCACTTCAAGGAACTGTCATTCCAATCCATTTCTTCAGGTTGTTCAAGTATTTTTTTGTTTTGCTTTGTTTTCAAAAAGGATAATGCAGAGTCTAAGTCCTCAAAAATTCTTGTCTCATCAGGAAGAGATAATTTTAGTCTTGTAGGGAAAGCAAATGAACTTTAATCTGTTTTTTCTTAACTTCTTTAATTAATGGTAAAAAAAAAACATTTCCTTTTTGAGATTACTGTCGAAGAATAGTCATTGTCACATATTATTTGTCCATCTAATTTGATGGGAGATTTTGACCATACAGTTGTGAGTATTAATTCTTTATCTCGTGATTAAATTAATTTAACAATAACAAATCTTGGTGTGGCATTTTTATCAGAAGGAGATACTGTAAGAGACCTGTGTGCTCTCTTGATACCATAGGACATTGCTTTAGACAGATGAAGGATATTAGGGAGCCAGGATGTTAAAAAAATTGTCATGCTATTTCCTTAAGTTTTCTCAGGCAAACCAAAAATGCAGAGATTATTTCTTCAAAATCTGTTCTCTAGATCATCCAATTTGCTCAACAAAAGTGTATTATGTTTTAATAGGAACTCAATGTTATTTTCTTCTTCCGACAGCCTTTTTTTCTACATCATTCAAAGCTTCTTCTATTCCTGAAATTTGTAAATTCTGTTGGTTAACAGACTGTTGAATTAATTTCATCTGTTTTATATATTTGTTCTTGAAATTGTCTATTTTATTGTCCATTTTATCCATCTTTAAAAACAACTGCTGGATATTGGACAAAAGCACTTGAAGCTCATTCTTTAAAGAAGTGTTGAGTGTTTGTTTTAGTGTAACTCATCTTGTTGATATATAAATCTTTTAGGTAGTTTGACAGGAAAAAGTATGAATAATTTAATAATTTTTAGATGTTATCGAAGAGAAAAGTTTAAATTATTAACTCTTTCTAAAAATAAAAAATATAACATAGAAATAAAATTTCTTGTCGTAATAAGATAATAGCAGAGCTGAAGAATTCTGCTTCTATCTCCCCAGCATTCAAGCCAACCCCCTGTAGTTTTCTGCTTTAAAGGTTGCTTTTCCACATTTATCAAGGCCAAATGACATTCTTATATCATCTGAAAAACTTTTGACCACTTGCAGTTATGCTTTCAGTTACTCATCCGATGGACTATACAGTTTTAAATCATCCACAAAAAGAAGATAAGAAGTCTTTACACTTTGTTCTTTACTGGGAGCCAAACTGTAGCCATGACCTAATCTGTTAAGTAGACAGCTTAGCAGATTAAGGGCAAAATAAAACAGCAGCAGTGACAAAGTGTCGCCCTGGAATATCCCCCTTCGAATTTTCATCCCTGGAATAATAATTTGTCCTTTATCATGGTTTAACTACAAAATGGTTTGCCACTATTTCATGGTTGCTATAATGTAATAGATCAGCGTGGGGTGTATCATATACATTTTAAGCACTCTTTTATCCATGAATGTGGGATGCTGTCAAATACTTTTTTGTAGTCTATCCATGCCATATTTAGATTCTTCCCCTTTTCACAGTTTTCTATTATGACTGTATTTAACAATAAATGATCCTTTGTTCCATATGACTTTCTTTTGTTACCTTTTTGTTCTATTGCCATGATTGAGTTTTCTTCTAAATGACTATAAACTCTGTTGGCATCAATTCCAGTGCATAGTTTATATGTCGTTGGAAGGCAAGTTATTGGTCTATAAGTTTTAGGGTAGCTTGCAGGTTTGCTGTTAAGTAGCAGTGTTGTTTTTCCTGTTGTTAACCAGGACGGTGTCTGTTCAGGGTGTGCATATAAATATTTCTTACTCATGGCTAAATCTTCATGTAAAGATGTTAATACATTTAGCCAGAAGTTAGGTACTGCATCTGGGCCTGGCATTTTCCAGTTAGGAGCTTGTCTTAAATTTGTTTCAGGCTCTCTGACCATTACTTCATCCAATTTCATATCCTGTAGATTTGAACTTCTTATTCTTTCTTTTACTTCTATCCATTTAGCATCTTTGTTATGCTCCACAGGATCTTCATAGATATTTCTCCAAAATGTAACTATTTCTTCTTTTTGGTGGTGTTTCACTTCATTTTTGCATTGTTTTCAAATTTTCTATAAAACTTTTTTGGGTCATCAATAAATTGCTTATTTTGACTTTTCCTTTATATTTATCTGTGTATCTTCTAAGTTTTTATGCCTGTGCTGATAGTGTATGATAGATATAGATCTTGATCTATTCTGATATTGTGCATTGCTTTTATCATGTCTGTCTGAGCATTTTTGTTGATTTCTATTCCCTCTTTTATACTCTTCTAACAGTGCCACTTCTTGTCTTAATTGTTTTATAATTTTCTCTATTCGATACTTCCATGAAGGTATTTGATTTCTCCCCTTCCTTTCCCTTATGACTTTAAGACTTTATCCATTATTAATTTAGCTGAACAGTAATATATGCCACTTACTTTTGTTATATTGCATGAATTTCTAGGAACAGTCCTAATTACTGTGTTCATTTGTTTTATCAAACTTTTAACTTTTTGGGTTTTATTGACTTTCTGTAGTTTATTTCTTTCATTGATCTTAATATGTCTGTCTATCTCTATTAAATTAAGAAACTCTACTCTTAGATCCTTTTCTTCTCAACAGAGGGCACATTCTTTGTTCTTCACTTCCGGTGGGTATTCTACAGAAAGTTCCAGAGCATCATCCTGTGCCACATTCTCTTCGGTTTCATCCTTTGTCATCTGTTACTCTTTCATATGGGAACTCACTAGCCTATCACTCTATAAACACCAAGTATGCCAGAGTTGCCGCATTTTCCTGTTCCTTCCCTTGCTGTGCAACTCCAACTGAATTTTTGTTCTGTTTTCCTGTGGAAGGCTACAAAGCATTTTCACATGGCAACTGATCAGATGTCTCCTACTCCACTGGTTTTACCTTAAATTAGGGATCCATTGCTCTATTCTGCTGTAATGTTATCAGAGCTAGATTTTCTACACTAAATCCTTCACTTTGCAGGTAATCCTTTTGTATTGATCAATTTGGCTTTCTGCTTTGCATAAATATTGCACCATACAGATCTCTCTCTCTCTTTCCCATGTCCATATTTCTTTTTTATACCTTTCAAAAATCTCTAGATTTTGTTCTTTATATTTTTGTACTTCCTCAGTCTCTTCCTTTTCAAAATGGCTCAAGGTTTCTTGGTCTATATAATGTTTTTCATAAATCTGTTGTATTAATGAACACAATTTTTAGTTGATGCTTCTAACAGTTTCTCTTGTGCAAGTATTCATCTTTCCTATAATTTCTCTTCTAATCATTTTGTATATTTTCTGTCTGGACATTCTGAGCTTCTTGCATAATAGTAACAATACATAATTTCTTACTGTCCTCAATAGTCCACTCTATTGTCTTTATGGCTCTTTTTTGGCCCATCAGCTTTTGTGATTTTTGTGGATTACTACTTCCTTTGCAAAAGGGGGGGCATTCTCCTCCTGGGCCTGGCCTAGACCAATTGTAGGAATGCTTCTGATTCTGTACTGTCATTTTTTCCAGTCCTGACACCAGTGCACCTACCAGGATTAAGCACTTTTTTAGCGTGGGTCTTGCGCACCCAGCTATCTTATTTTTTAACTTAGTAACCCAAACATATGAATCAGCACACTACAAATATGTTAAACCCCGAAAAGAAATGCTGCACCAAATGTCATAAATGACTATTTTATTTAATTTAACAGCTTTTGTTCCAAACATCTCTGATTATGATAAACTAAGATATCAGGCCACTATCTTTCCAGCCACCAGCTGGCTTTACTGGTTCTTGAAATTCTTTCCCACAGAAGTCATCTGTGACACGATCCTTACCTGTGTACAACAAAATGCTTATACTTATTACTTTGTCACAGAGTATTTCTAACAACCATGGAGGGTCATCTTCCTGTGTACACTCTTTTATCAATGTTCCCTGCTTACATGGAGGGTCATCTTCCTGTGTACACTCTTTTATCAATGTTCCCTGCTTACATGGAGGGCCATCTTCCTGTGTGCACTCTTTTATCAATGTTCCCTGCTTACATGGAGGGTTATCTTCCTGTGTGCACTCTTTTATCAATGTTCCCTGCTTACATGGAGGGTCATCTTCCTGTGTGCACTCTTTTATCAATGTTCCCTTATTACATGGAGGGTCATCTTCCTGTGTGCACTCTTTTATCAATGTTCCCTGCTTACATGGAGGGTCATCTTCCTGTGTGCACTCTTTTATCAATGTTCCCTGCCTACATGGAGGGTCATCTTCCTGTGTACACTCTTTTATCAATGTTCCCTGCTTACATGGAGGGTCATCTTCCTGTGTACACTCTTTTATCACTGTTCCCTGCTTAGAGTGGAGTTGCAGTTTCCTGAATGTCATTTCCTTTCTACAAACTGCTGAGCACTGACCTTTTACCCAGTTTTGCATATTCTAATTAGTCACTTACTGCATCAGATCTAGGGGTGGACAGTTCAGTGTGTGCCAAGTCGTAATATTTGGATGCAACCTATATGATTTATTTTCGAGCCTTTCCAGTATTGGAAACAAAATAATTTTGCTGAATGAAAGCATTTCTTATGAGAAACCATTAAGTAAATTGATGTGGTGTCTTTAACTTTGTAATCTTTTCTGCTCACTCTGCAGTGATAGGGAACACACTCAACTACAGTGCATTCAGATGGAACTGCAATAAGAATAATACAGTATTTTTAATTAGATGTCTCATGGTCACTAATACACGCTTACTCTGTTAGTAACTTCCATTTCTAAATGCATTAGTTATTCGCATCAGTAAGTTGTATCTTATTTACAGCATATTTTATCGCTTGGCTTTTTGTTGAGAGCTGTGTTATTGCATGCTGAAACCTGCCTAAGCATGACGTTGCACCCTGATTATGATGACAAGGTTATGACTCCACTGGTTCATGTCACATTTCGGTGTACCTCTCATTCTGTAACCCGCATCTCTCACTGTCAGTTTCGTGAACACAGAATTTATAATTTTGTCCTCTCAGCAGTAGAGCATTTCTGTATATTGTTTTACTCTGTCATTTACTTTGTACATATGCTTGAAATACAAATGGTAATACTGCACATAACTGATCATAAGACTTCAGTGTAAACCACCACATATCCAGCAACAATACAGAGATCACAAACCAGGAAAAAAAAACACAAACTCCAAATACAAGAACCAAAACTCAGTGACAAAGAACGACCATTTTAACTCAAATAAGCACTTTAGTCTAATACCACAAGGACTGATTTCATTAAATAAAATCCCATCCACCAAAAACACATTTTAAATAAAAAACAAGCAATCACATGATCCATTTAAACCTTCTACTGCTTGAAGGTATATTCCAAAATTGCTATATATACATATACATACAACCATTAACATTTTTTTTACTATTGCTTAAAAATAATTAAATATACATTATGCTTACTATGTTAAAATCTACAATAATAAAAATACTTTATCTCAGAAATGCTTTCAACTTCAGAAGACATGTAATGGATGACATTTCACTTAATCCTTTATTACAGCCCACATTCAACCGGACTTGCCAATACAGTTCTCTATTTTCTAAATACAATTCCCACGGTCTTCACCTGAGGTTACAATCCACTTTGTCCAAGATAATAAACTTGAAATTATGGTTGGGATAATTATTAATGTGTTTCCATAATGCATCAGTAGATTTTTTTTCTTTTTAATCTCATACATATCTTTGTAACTTCTTTCCTTAAGTTTTCTTTTGGTCTTACCTATATAAAACCTCATGCATTGCTGACATAATGCTGCATGCACCACATCCCTGGTGTCACAATTATATCTCTCCTCGACCACAAACTTAGTATTCTTAATATTAAATGTGTTTCCACTATGCATGTATTTACATTAACTTTAGCAACACCCATATTCATATATTCCAAGCTTATTATTTTTTCCTGAATGTTATTAGCTCAAAATATATTTTTGAAACTTCTCCCTCTCTTATATACCATTACTGGCTTATAACCTACTACTTGTTTTACTTCTCTATCATCCTTAAAAATGCACCAATTCTTTTGGATGATCCACTTAATCACCTCACTATCCATTGTATAGGTAGTAACTTAGGTGGCCCTGGCATTAAAATTATTATCACTAACTTATGCAGCTGAGTTATTTTCTGAATTGCACAGCTGCATAAATGCCTTACTGTAGACGTGGTTAATTAGCATAGATGATCTCCCAGAATGCCTCATTAGCATTTGTGGTAGGCTGCAGAGACACAGCCCGCTGTAGTGCTGTGCCTCTGTGAAGTAAATCAATGCTGTAGGGCTGCCTCTGAATCAGAAATGGTTACTGTCAGTGCTAAACAGGGCTTAAAACTGGTGGCAACCTTTCTGAATACGGAAGTTCTTGGTATAGCTCAAGAAAACCACAAATTTAATTTTTCCTCTGTAGAAGAAACTTTAGCATCATTATTGTCAATAGCTTGGGGTTACAATTTGTCTTACAGCACCAGTATTGTACTTTTCATAGGTTCATAGGTTCATAGGTTTATACTAGGCTATCTGCCCTAAGGCATTTATAAGCCTAGCCCAAATTATTGTGGCTTACGCCACCCCTTATATGAAAAAATACTGTGCCCATTAGTTTGTTGTGCCTCTGTCCAGCAGTGACCCAGAGATGATTCCCGGGGTAAACCTACGATCTCCCATCCACAGGTCTAGATTTCTCTTGAACAGAGTCAGCGAGGTGCTCTGCCTCACATGGACCGGGATTTTATTCCACAGCATAGGGAGTCTCTGAGTGATAAATCTATCCCTCCAGCACGTCCTATTTATATCCGTGCTAAGGTTTAAGTCGCTTGCTCTAGTGGTTTTGGTGGATTTGGATTTTTGAGGTGGAGCATGTCCATTAATTCGGGTTGGACATGGCCTTGTATGTCAGGCACATGTCACCTCTGAGCAGACGGTATGCGACTGAATAGAGCTGGAGTTTCTTCAATCTGGCAGCATATGACAGATTTTGGAGTCCCTTTATCCTTTTGGTGAGGAACTTTTGGGGTCTCTCCAATTGCTGCAGATGTCGGGTGAGATACATCCCGAATGGGGCATTGTACTCGATCATTGGTCTGATAAGTGAAGAGTACAGGGGAACAATGACCTCACTAGATCTGGATGTGAATCCCTTCATGATCAGGTGGGCAATGTAGAAGGTCTTTCTAACCACTTTAGCAATGTGAGTGTCAAAGAGAGGCCACTGTCAACCTGGGTCCCCAGGTCCCTGATAACCTCTTCTGTGCTTAGTGGATTGCCACCTATATGGTAGCTTGGGGTTACCTTGTTTTTCCCGAAGGGTATGACTATACATTTTTGGCGTTTAACTTCAGGCCATGGCTCTGGCACCAGCTATCTGTTTCCGTGAGTCCCTTCTGAAGGATATCAGTGTCCGATGCACTTTCCACTATGGCCCAGTTTGCAGTCATCTGCAAACTTTGTCAGCCAAAGTCCTCCCATGTTGGCCTGTACTTCTGAGAAGTAGATGCCAAACAATAGGGGCCAAGGACCGAGCCCTGTGGGACACCACTTGTGACCGGCTTGGAGTCTGACACAGCGCCAGCAACTCTAACCCTGTGGGTTCTGTCCTTAAGCCAGTTTGCAACCCATCTTGTGACATATGGGTTTACATTTAAGCTGGTAAGTTTTTCTACAATACCCGAGTGGGGTATTGTGTCGAAAGCCTTTGCAAGGTCAAGGTAGGCTGTATGGACTGCCTTTCCCTCATCAATGGCCTTGGTGACTATTTCGAAGAAGTCGACCAAGTTCAAAAGGCATGATCTTCCCTTGACAAAGCCAAACTGGGTCGGGGCCAATGTCTGCAAGTCCCCTATATCTTTGTTTATGAGTTCCATTATGATCCTCTCCATAGCTTTGCAGACTAGACTTGTTAAGCTTATGGGGCGGTAATTACCAGGGTCCGTAGAGGCGCCACCTTTGTGGAGTGGGACCACAGTTGCCGTACGCCACTCCTTGGGCACGTATCCTGTGGTAAGGCTGAGATTAAACAGCTGCCTTATGTGCGGGTTTAATTCCTCATTTAGCTCGTGTAGCACACAGCCGGGGACACCATCCGGTCCCATTGATGCTGTGTTTTTAGCTTTAGAGAGAGCAGCTTTCACCTGCGCATTTGAGATGTCCGGGAGGCTACACTCGGCTGGGATAGTTATCTCTCCTTTAGGGGGGGAGAGGGGGGTGAAGTTTGCACTGAACCTGTCTGCCAGTATGTTGGCAATGTCACATGTATTTTGATCATATAGTGCCCTAACTCCTGTAGCTGAAATGAAAGTTGCCTGCAAATTCATTAAAACGGATTCCACTGTTTCAGAACCCTTTTGCTTGTTTGGACTGCCCTCTCTATGACTCCATTAGATTGAGGATCATGTGGACTCAAAGCTGTATGGCAAAAATCATATTTCTTCCCAACCTGGATATTCACTAGATGTGAACTCAGTGCTGTTATGATAAGACTTTTGTTATGGATTCTCCCATAAATTAAAAAGTTTTGGAAACAATCTATGATTTGTTGACCCTTAATACTTGACAGACAAGCACTTCCTGTGCTGCATGAGTAATAGTCAGTTGTGACAAGGTGCTTTTTCCCATCATCTTCACCTAAGTCAGAAACAGGTTTCTGCTGTGGACCTTGTGGTGACTGTGTTGTTTGTAGCAGTTGTTCATAAGTAGTTACAAGACTTACAGTCCAGGGGACCATCGAGTAGCAGAGCCCAAATTCCCAGTTGTCCCCTAACAACTGTCTGTTTAAGTGACTCGCTCAAGTTCACACAGTAGGCAGATGAAGTCTGATGGAATCAAACTCTGCACCCTAGGAACTACAGCTCACAGCCTTAAACATCGTTACCATCTGCTGGACAATGTTTACGTTGTGAAGACTTATTGTCAATACAGTTCTCACATAGTCAATACATTTATGACAGCTATACTGCTAGCAGGGCTTTTTTCAGGCTTTTTCTTGACATTTTGTAAGGCCCAAATTATTCTTGAGCAATTGTTGCAAAATGAGAGCAACTTGGTTGTTTCCTTACAGCCAAAGTTGGGTAATGTCTAACAGATAAGACTTTGCGGTGCAGTATCCATGCAGTGAGCAGGAGACTTGTGCTTTATTTCCTGACCATCCCTTCTGAAGTTACTTATCTCCATAATGAGATGCAGGTTTTTCTGCATGATGTATCTAATGGCATCCAGCACATCTTTCAACACTGGACTAAAGGCTCACCACTATCTGCACAAATGTCTCAACATCAGCCTCAATTTCCAAAGATGAGCCTTATTTGGAGACAAGATGATCAGCTAATACAAGCTGTTTTCCTGGAATGTGAACTGCTTCACCATTCAATCCTCCAAGATGCATCAGCAATCTTTGACATTTCAGTGAAGTTTTTTGTTCATATTGTATGTACTAATCAGTGGATACAACCAGTATATTTTGTATATAGAAACTAAAGCTGTCAGTAATGCTCTAGCTAGTTTACCAACCAAACTCCTACTTTGTCTTTTGTTTGAGAGAAATGATAGCCACTCTTTATTACTGTGCATGAACAGAATGACACTCATCTTTACTTATCAGATCTCCAAAATACTGGATGTCAGATTTCCCCAAACAACATTTTTATGTATTCACTTTCAAACCTGAATGCTGAATGATTTGCAGACATGCTCATAAGGCTCTGCTTTGCCTCAGCTATAAACCAACACATCCATTATCACGGCAGTTGTGTCCTCATGACAGCTCACGATAGCGTGCTCATCACCAGCTGAAATGTCCCAGGAGCGGCTGTGACTCCAAATTGGAGATGCCAAAGACATTTGTGCTGGTTTATCTAAATTCTGATGTAACTCTAAATTTTGAAAAAGAACTCAGTCTGCAGCTCTAGCAATGGTTCTATCATGAATCTGCTCAGCCACTGAAGTGTCAAACTGCAATCGCTTACTAGTTTAGTCAGATATGATTCATAAAAAGATTCCACTATTTCTCCACTTTGCTGTATTTTTATGCTAGTCTATACATAAAATTTCACTTGAGTACAAAATGATCACTTAACGTTTCCAATACTATTACCAAAAATATTCAATTGTTATAAGAAAGTCACATTTTTTTCATTAATGATTCTCTCTCATCATAAAAGGTAGAAGTGTTTAAATATGTTCTGTATCCTCACTCAATGCATATAAAAGTCAGCTAATCTGCCCCCCCCCCCCACCATCCTCTTTGTCAGACTGGGATAATAATTGCAACTAAAACAAATAATGGTTTAATTTCACACCAAATCATTATTTTTCAGTAAATTGCCATATACTGTGTAACTATTGTTTTTGCAGGTAGATAACCCCATACACCCCCTGATTTGAGACTGTCCTCACACCCGTGATTTCTAAATATGCTAACCCCAAGGTTACACAATGTTGGAAAAAAGGGAAAAAATTAGTAAAATAAAAATAAAACTCATCACTTCACTGTTGAGAACAATGTTTATCACAACAAACCATCAGTGACTGAGGCTTCATCTCATATCAGAAGAGCTTAACATATTTATGAAGCAAAATGGATTCAAATAGGCATCACAGTGGTGCAGTAGTTAGCACTGTTGCCCCTGAATGCTTAGGTCTACAGTTCAGTTCTTGTCTGGATGCCCTCTTTGTAGAGTTTATATGTTCTCCCTTTGTCCACAAGGGTTTTTGTGAGGTGCTGCCATTTCCTTCAGCATCCCAAACACAAGGCTTAAGTAACTTGCTGGTTTTCCAAACCTTCTATAGGTATCCATGATATCTGTGAGTGTGTGAACATTCTGTGATGAGTTGGCATCCTGTTCAGTATTAGTTTCTTTGCCTTGCAGCCAGTCAAACTGGGATATGTTATGGATCCCCCATGACTGGATTAACCAGGTTAAAAGAGAATGAATAAATGAATGCAATCAAACTTCTAATAAGTTCATAGATTCATAGGTATATACTAGAGTATATGTTAAATCATCGAACACTTAAAAAAGCAAATGATTTATTGAACCCATGTAAGCGAAAACTTACAATCTCAAACACTTTCCCAGGGAAAAAATTTGCTTATATGCCGCTTCGCTATTTTTCCTTTTTGTGCTTTCAAGTTCAATCAAGACGCATTAGAGAGAATGCATCTTCGATCATTTAATAGGAACTCATATACCAGGCTAATAACCATTAGGTCCCTTATAAGCCTAGCTGTGTAACTCAAATGCGACTCACAAATTTGATTTATATAGGTATATAGGAGTGATTTACTAACTGCCTGCCCATCCACTGATCCAAGTGGCACTTAAATAGGGATAGGGAGGAGCTCTGCTTCACATGGATGGGATCCCTGTATCAGCGAACAGGAATTATCTGTGAAACATATCTGTCCAAAAACATGTCATATTTATGTTCAGGCAAAATTTAGATCTTTTAAGGTGCATACCGAAGGGGGCATTATACTCTATAATGGGTCTGATGAGGGCCGGGTACAGTGGTATGATGACCTGTCTAGATCTAGATGCTGTGCCCTTGCTTATAGGTTCAGCAGCATAGAAGGATTTTCTTACTAACATGGACACATGTTGCTCAAAAGCTAGGTTACTAACTATATCCCTGACTAGTGAATCAACTTTTAGGGGTGTTTAATTAATGACATAGTTACCCAAGGTGGCAGACTTTGCAAAATGTACTATAATGCATTTCTAGGTATACAGAAAACAAACAAGCAAAAAAGCAATTTTTGCAGGAGGGTAATCCCCCCCCCACATGTCCATATGGGAAGCTTCACCCCCCACCCCCAACAATACTTTTACATATATACTCATTCAAAATTGTTCACCCATGGAGAAAAATGCAAAACCAAGAACCTTTGAATTTCTGCGGATGAACAGATAAAAACCAAGTCAGCAATAGTTCCCTTTGCAGAACAGTGACTGCTAAGTTATAGATCAGACAAATACACATGGTGAGCTGAAGCCTTGTCCATTTGTCCCAAGAAGAGGGGTACTATATGGGATCCTCATTAGCTGCTCTGTTTTACAGAAGAAACGTAGTAACCTCATTCAGCAGCAACATCTGGTAACTAACTGGTGACCGGACAATAGATTTATTACTGGTAAACAGTAAAAGGGAACTTTCTCCATATTGAGAGGCTCAGTGTTGTATGTCTGTGGGGGATGCAAATCAGAATCTTATAGAGCAAACTGACTGGAGCGGTGTCATTATGGGGATAAAAACAAACGTGCACTTAGCTAAATGAATAATACTTCACCCAGATTAGTCAAGGTTATTTCACTGTTCATGATTTCCCCTGGGAGATCTTTGCTGTTAAAAATCCATGTATATGTGCTGAAAAATGCAACAGTGCTGTCACTGGGACTGACCTTAGGTTACAATTATTTGGCTGATTTGGCACAAATGTTTTCTGAACGGTGCATATTACAAGGCCATTTTGGAAGAAGGCAGTAGAATAGTAATAAGCCAGACAAAGTGTAGAAAGTTAAGTGACTGTCAAAATAAATATGTGATTACCTAAAGCTGATTGCCACTATACAGATCTTAGGGAGAAAGTATTACAGTTTGCACATGGAGACTGAGAGAATCAAACCTAAGACTTGAAGATGAAAGCTTACTAGAAACGCTTAGCCTTTATTGCGCTAAACTTCTAGACATTCCTGCTTGCTGAGTATGTTATCCTATGTGTCCAGTGCCTTACTGGCTTCCAAACATTGATTCTATTATTTACACTATAATTAAAGTCAAACAGACAAACAGAAAGGTTCACATCTTTTGGTCTTGGTTTTGATTCTCTTTTGGTCTTGTTTACGTGAAAGAGAAAATCAAGTCTGCCTTCTTGATCTTCAGGAACCCATGAAGTTAAACACAATAGTTAGTAGTATTATTAGACCCACTCCCCATTTTATGTTAGTCATCAAATTCCAGCATGTTAAACAATGAGGCACGGCCAAAACCAACCCTACATGCCATATCACACACTAAGGGGCACATTTGAAAATCTTATTGGCTGTTAGTTTATCATAGACAGTATTCTTAACATAGCTTTTAACTGGATGCTTCACATTTATATTTATTTTTAATACTCATATCAATAAAGCAACCCTTGCCTTCAAAACCCACACTTCCCTCAATAATTCTGACACAAGGTCCTGTTAATATTCTGGGTTCTTTATGCACAAAACATATTCTTTGGAAACAAATAATGACCTTCTTTAATGCAACCATCTTCACTTTATAGTAAGTACATAGCTTCAACACTGACACACAGACACACAGACACACACACAGAAACACACACACACATGGAATCTGTTTCACCAGTGTAGCTGACATTTGACTGAACTAGAACTAAATGTTACTGTTGCTTTAAAATACATCAGGTAAATTGCACTGTTTATTTATTCTAAAGTTTAATAGCTTTTAAATAAATTACCATATAAACT